>NC_056731.1:1599846211-1600013711 GCF_019279795.1 Protopterus annectens
TATTCCACAGGGGAAGCCAGTTCCACCTAGCTTCCAGTAGAGTCCCATGAAAAACTTTCCCTCCCTTCTGACACCTCCTCAAAAAAATCACCCTTTGGAGCTCCACCAGAAGAGAACATGCAAGAGGAAGCACATAGATCCCCCTTTGGAATCTGTCACTGAAGATTCTCATTTTGAGGAAAAAGGATCCTACAGATCACCACCTGATGACATCTCATTTGGCGACATTTTACAGATCCTTAAACAGAAACATGGTTGGTTCACTGACTGTCCTTCTCCAGAGGAATCAGTATTTCTGGAGGCTTTGGGTGATGGTCCATCTGTGTCTTGGGTAACTCCCATGGCTGATGAGCTCATCAACTTAGTCCCTTGCTGGGCATGGAAGGAGCTGGATTCCTTTGAGCCAGTCTTGTCACCTGGACAAATTTGTAGCACTGACAAAAATGATCCAACCAATTTGTAGCACTGCCAAAGCATAAACCCCACCAAAGCAAAGGAGTCCCTGTCAATGTAATGTTTGTAATGACAGCCACCAGAAAGTAGCTAGCAGAGCAGAGCTCCTCTGTCCAACCCCTAACAGAAAGTCTAGGGTGCTGGACAGATTTGGAAAGCATGTATTTGCTTCAGTGACTTTCACCCTAAGGTTCCTGAACTACCCGGCATACACAAGGCTACAGAGATTTGACAAAAGAACTATCAAACTCTCTCTCTGAATCCATGTCTGCAGAGGATTTCAAAAGATAATATTCTCAGCTGGCCACTTTTTTGTCAGTTTCCAATGCATCCATGAGGTTAATCTCTCATGCAGCAAAAGGTGCTTCATGGGTGGCTGGTTCAGGCATTGCTGTAAGGACACATGCCTGGATGCGGGTATGTGATGTTGCAGAGCCTTTCAAGTCTTCTTTCATCAGTGCTCCCCTTGATGGAACATCCTTATTTGGCCCTTCTGTGAAAGAAATGCTTAACTACAGTGAACAAGAAGGAAAGACCTGTCATAGGAATTAAATTTTCTACTCCTCAGTGAACTTTTTCAAGGAATCGGAGAGGTGGCAAGAAAATTTGGATGTTATGTGGTCCTATCTTGCCTACATTCATTATTGATGGGTTCGGAGCCGATAATCGGCTCCAACTCGGCCGACTATTTTCTAGCACGAAGTCTCTAATTGGCTTGGCTAACCGGCATCCCAGGATGCACCTCGCCCAATCCCCCAGATCTTGTTTGCTGCTCGTTGAGTTAGGACGTGGTCTCGAGCTTGGCTGTGGCTAAGTACATTTTTTGACTAAAACTTTCTAAAGTTTGATACTTTCTGTCAGATTAAAAGCTATTCTCATAGCTATTTTGTGTTTGTGTGTGTTTGAGCTTGTTGCTTAGTTTTGTGGAGAGTGTGTGTGGTTTCCCTTGTGTTTGGCGGGCTAGGCCTGTTTAATTTAGAGGGACCTAGTCCTCTCCTTCGTATCGTTTTCAGTGCGTTTTTCATCGACCCCTAGGAACATTTAAATCAGAGTTCCTGTAGTGTTCCTGCCTCCCTCTTGTTGTTGTTGTGTTTGGATATTAGTGAACATGTCTAAAGAACAAAAGGAGCATAAACCCTCCGGGTTTAAAAAATGCTCTAAGTGTGCCTACAAAATGTCGATCACAGATGGGCATGCCATCTGTGTTTATTGCCTTGGTGCGATTCATTTACAAGAATCCTGCAGTGTCTGCCATTCCTTTAGCTCTAGGGTGCTGCAGGAAAGGAAAAATAAACTGATTTTGAAGGGCCTGGTCAAGCCCTGTTTTGAAGAGGATCTAGAGTCTGCTTCTTCTACTGGCAAATCTAAATCCACCAGAACTAACAAACGGTCTCTGGCTCCATCTAGTTCCTCAGAGCCCCCGGAGAAGATTTTGAAAATAGTTACTACCTCCTCGGCTCCGTTGGCTTCGGAGCTGCAGGACAAGAGCTCTGGTTTGGATACTGCTTCCTCGGCTCCATTGTCCTTGGGGCTGCAGGAGGTATCGGTGGTACTGGAGTCGACCTCAGCTCAGATCATTTTGGAGCCGATTCGGAGCCAGTCACCCAGTGTTAGACAGGAATCCATAGGTAGGAGATCCTCATCTCCTTCAGTTGCCTCCAAATCCTCTAGATTATCTGATTTGGATGTGGATAGGGTAGTCCAGAGGCTCCTTCAGTCGCCGGTGTTAGCCAAATTGTTTTCGGCTCCAACCCAGTCGGCCCCGGAGCCTACCCCCTTGTCGGTGCCGATGATTCCTCCTCCGAGCACCTCTTTGCCATCGGAGCTGGAGTATTCGGCACCTAGTGATGTCTTTACGCCGGCTCCGATACTCTTGGCGGGTTTATCGGCGCCATCGTCTGCTCCAACCATTTCGGTTCCATCATCTGGTTTCGGCACTCGGGTTTCCTCGCTTGGGCCCGAGGGGGATGCATCGGGACTTCTGTTGGCCCCGAGTCTCCCTCTCGGCACTTCAGCTAGGGGGATCCCGACTCCAGTTGTGGTCTCTGAGACGGGTCAATCCTCGGATTCGGGGGGACCCGCCTTCGAGGCCATGAGGAGCGCACTGGCCAGGTCGTCAGTGACATCACTTGCATCGGTCACTCCGTCCCCATAAACCCCGGCTAGAGCCTCTGACGCCCCTCTATCTGTGGACAGCAGAGCTTGAAGGCCTGAGGACACCCCAATGAGTGGTCCCCAGCTTTTTGAGGGCCCCTCGGAGTCTGTGCCTGAGGAGCCTCCCAGGAAAAAGGTGTACAAGAGGAAACACACAGACTCCCAAGACGAGTCCATCACCTCAGATACCGACCTCGAAGATGCGGAGGGGTCTCCTAAGTCGTCCTCCGATGATGTCTCCTTCTCTGACATCCTGGAGATTTTGAGGCAGAGAGGTGACTGGCCTTCCAAGTCCCCCTCTGAGGAGGAGTCGGTAATCCTCAAGGCCTTCAGAGCTCAACCTTCCACCTCCTGGGTGTCTCCACTCTTCGATGAACTCCTAGACCTGATTTGTCGAAGGGTGTGGGAGCACCCTGATTCCGTGGAACCGATGCCCAGTCGTCCAAATAAGTTCCTGTCTGCTCCCCCAGGAAAAGAGTTCTTGACAAAAGAGGTCCCTGTTGATGCCATGGTGGTGGCGTCAGCCACTCAGCAAGAAGTTGCAGAGGCTTCTTCCTCCGTCCATCCTCCTAACAAGAAGTCCAGAAGTATGGATCGCTATGGGAAGCGTACCCTGTCTTCAGCGACCTTTACACTGCGGTCACTGAATTACCTCTGTCACTTTACTCGGCTCCAGAGAGCTCTCCTCAAAGAGTTGGGAGATACTTTGACGGGTAACATGCCTGAGGCAGTAGCGCAGACTGTTAACGCCCAGTTGTCTACCCTTGGTTCCATTGCAAACTCGTCCATGAGGCTCATGTTGTATGCAGCCGAAGGGGCGAGTAGGGCAGCTAGTTCAGGCTTGGCTCTTAGGAGGCAAGCCTGGATGTGCCTATGTCACTTCACGGAGGCCTTCAAGTCTTCCTTCACTGACGCCCCCTTCGATGGGTCCTCTCTTTTTGGACCCAAAGTGAAAGACACTCTCACCAGATGTGAGCAGGAGGGTAAGACTTTATCTGCCATAGGGGCCCATTTTTCTCTTCCCTCTAGGCCTTATCCCAAGGCTCAGAGTGGAGGGAAGATGTGGTTCAAGAAGTCACAAAAGTCTTTCCCAGCCACTCGTGGTGAGCCCCCCTCCAGAGGCAGAGGAGGGGGGAATTATTCTGGAAGACACCATCCTAGGGGCAGAGAAGGCCCCACAATTTGGGAGACCGCGACTCCTTTCGCGGATCTTCCTATCAGCATCCCTGAGGGATCGCCCAACTGTGCTATTCCAGAGCCAGTCGGGGGCTGTTTTTCGAGGCATCCTCAAGCCTGGGAGAGCATCACTCAGGATTGATGGGTGCTTCGAATAGTCACCGGAGGTTACGCCATTCCCTTTGCTTCACCCCCTCCCCCAGTCAAAAAAATCCCGGACCTTCCACCCAATCAAAGGGACCAAGCAGCACTAGAGGTATCAAAGCTGCTAAGAAAAGGAGTCATCCAACCGGTCCCTACAGACCAGATCAGAACAGGAACTTACTCAAGACTCTTTTTGGTGCCAAAAAAACAGGGGACCTGAGACCCATTCTGGATCTCAGCCGATTGAATCACTACGTCCTGAAGTCCAAATTCCGAATGGTCACTCTTCAATCCATCTACCCATTGCTGGGAGAGGGAGTATGGATGTGCTCCATCGACCTCAAGGATGTGTATTACCACATCAAGATAGACAAGGCATCCAGGAATCATTTACGCTTCCGGCTGGGAGCCAGTCATTTCCAGTTTCGAGCCCTGCCCTTTGGTCTCACCACAGCCCCCAGGGTGTTTACCAAGTGCTTGGCAGTAGTGACAGCTCACCTGAGACGTCTGGGATTCCAGGTGTTTCCTTACCTGGACGATTGGCTCCTTACCGCCCCCACCAGGCATCTACTCATTCAAGCCAGGGAAGCTACCATAACCCTTTGCCAAAGGCTAGGAATTACATTAAACTGGGAAAAATCTGTCTTGCTGCCCTCACAGCGTGTTGTATTTATAGGCGCAGAGCTAGACTCTGTTCAAATGAGGGCCTTTCTACCTCCAGAAAGGATAACAGTGTTGCAATCTCAGGTCCAGGCTCTATTTCCCCAGAAGAAGGTCCAAGCCAGGTTAGTTCTTCAGCTATTGGGATCCATGGCGGCGACCATCATGCTAGTACCCTTAGCCAGGCTACACATGCGGATCCTCCAGTGGCTCTTTTCAGTCCAGTGGTCCTTTCAAACATTTCCTCTCTCTCACCCAATTCTCCTCACAGAGCAATGCAGACAGGATCTCCGTTGGTGGCTATGTTCCTCCAACCTGGACAAGGGGAGGAATCTAGTTCCCCTGTCTCCTGCTGCCACAGTGACCATGGACGCTTCCCAGGTAGGGTGGGGGGGTATTATCTAGGCAGAACAGTCCAAGGCACGTGGCAGGATCACGATGTATACTTCCACATCAATGTCCTAGAGATGAGAGCAGTGTTATTAGCGTTGCAAGCACTCCAGAGCGCTCTTCCCCGGGGAACGATTGCTATTCACTCAGACAACATGTCAGTTGTTTGGTATCTGAACAAGCAGGGGGGAACCAAGTTTTACCCCCTTTGCAGAGAGGCCATGAAAGTGTGGAATTGGGCAGTGTCTTCTCAACGGTTTCTAGTAGTAACGCACATTCCAGGAAAATCCAATGTGATAGCAGACAGGCTAAGCAGAGCTATTCTGTTGCCTTACGAGTGGTCCCTGAACAACAGAGTTGTGACTCAGATCTTCAAAAGGTGGGGTCAGCCTTGCTGTGATCTCTTTGCCAGTCCCCTCAATGCCAAATGCAGCAACTACTTCACTCTGATCCCCCCACAGGGGGAGTCACCCAGGGACGCTCTAGTCCACGGTTGGCCTTCCGATCTGCTCTGTGCCTTTCCTCTGTTTCCTCTGTTACCAAGAGTGATTCAGAAAGCCATTTACTTGGGAAGCAAGATGATTCTAATTGCTCCACACTGGCCCCGCCAGGTCTGGTTTCCCTTCCTTCAGCAGTACACAGTGGACGGTCCTTGGACTCTGGATCCAGTGCCAGACCTATTGACATATGTCGGGAGAGCTCCACCCCTCCCTACAGCCCCTCAGATTGACAGCCTGGCTGCTCCACTTCCATCAATAGTTAGACTACATTCCCTCTCACCTGAGGTGGTGCACATCCTATCGTCTCCTCACAAGTCCTCCACCAGAAGAATTTACTCTAGCAAATGGAAGAGATTTTCCATCTGGGCTCAGGCCCAAGGCCTGGACCCTTCCACAGCCCCTATATCAGCAGTCTTAGACTTTTTAGCTATGCTCTTCCGACAGGGCTCCGCTCCCTCGACCATTAAGGTGCAGCTGGCGGCCATTTCTAACTTCCATGTATCCTATGAGCCCGCTCTAAACTTTGCAAGGCCTTTTTGAAGGGGGCCTGGTTACTGCGCCCGCCTGTCTCAGAACCCGTCATGCCATGGGATTTAAATCTGGTATTGCAAGCCATCACTTCTCCGCCCTTTGAGCCAGCTGCCACTTGCGAACTAAAATTCTTATCCTGGAAGACGGCATTTTTGGTGGCCATCACTTCGGCTAGAAGAGTATCAGAACTTCAAGCATTGTCCATTAGGCCCCCGTTTTTGATATTCCATAAGGACAGGGTATCCTTGAGACTTAATCCGTCTTAACTCCCTAAGGTGTCTTCTACATTTAACCTCCACCAATCCATTGAGCTACCTGTGTTTTTCCCAACTTCTCCAACAAAGCAGAGTTCAAATTCCATCAATTGGATGTGCATAGACAACTAAGATTCTCTTTGCACAGGGCGAAACATGTAAGAAAATCAGATCAATTATTTGTGTCCTTTTCGGAGAATAGAACAGGTAGCTCTGTTTCCAAGTGCACAATTTCCAAGTAGATTAAGGATTGCATTTCCTTTATTTACTCATCAGCAGGCAGAAATTTACCCTTCCCAGTTAAGGCTCATTCCACCAGGGCAGTCTCTACTTCAATAGCATATCATGCCAGGCTTTCCTTAGACATCATTTGTGCAGCGGCCACCTGAGCTTCTCACCACACCTTTATCTCTCATTACAAGCTGGACGTGGCATCTAGAAGCCGGGCTTCCTTTGGTTCCACGGTTCTCAGGAATATTTTCCTATGAGCCTCCCGGGTTAGAGGTGCTAGGGACACTGTCCCATCAGTAATGAATGTAGGCGAGATAGGACCACATAACATCAGTTAGTTATGTACTCACCATAACGATCGATGTATGTGGTCCATCTCGCCTACATTCTTACGTACCCTCCCACCTGCCCCCTGCCTGAAGGATTTGGAGGAAAATTGCTCTGAGACATTTCAGAATCGGTTTATTCCTTTTCTGGTGGATGATATTCCTCTTAGTAAGGTTGCTGTGTGTGGAGTGATTGCGATGTATGCAAACAAGATCTGGAGGTTTGGGCGAGGTGTATCCTGGGATGCCGGTTAGCCCAGCCAATTAGAGATTTCGTGCTAGAAAATAGTCGGCCGAGTCGGAGCCGATTATCGGCTCCGAACCCATCAGTAATGAATGTAGGCGAGATGGACCACGTACATCGATCGTTATGGTGAGTACATAACTAACTGTTCCACAAATTCCAGGGACCTTTCTAGGACTCGCACTGAGCCAACTTCAGAAGCAGAGGAGGGAGCTGAAATGGAAGATACTGCCTTTGAGGCACAGGAGGCCTGCAAAATCAGGTTTTCTGAGATTCTTTTCCAGATAGACCCTTTCAGTGCTCTTAAACTGCTACCCAACTACCCACCTATGGAGGCAGTCGGGGATGTTTGTCCTTGCACCCTGAAGCTTGAATGCTATAACAGAAGATACTTGGGTGCTAAAAATAATATCCAAAGGATACTTCATAACCTTTTCCCAGACTCCAGTTTCCAAAAGAAAGAAGCTCCCCAATGTTCCAACCCAGTCAGAGGGAAGCTACAGCACAAGAAATACAAAAGCTGCTAGAAAAAAAAGTAATCCAGGGGGTCCAACCAGACCAAACAGGATTCAGAAATTGCTCATGTTTCTTTTTAGTGCCAAAAAAACTGGAGACCTGAGACCAGTTCTGGAGCTAAGCGAATTAAATCAATTTATGAAGAAATCAAAGTTCACAAACTTTTTTTAGTGCCAAAAAAGACAGGAGACCTAAGACCCAGATGTTCTTTGTGTTTCACTGTTGCAATTATCACCTGTGGGTTATCCCTGCTGTGGTAGCGTTTTGGCCGGCCCGAATACCAGAGTCAGTGTTTTTCTGTGCCGGTTATTGTCGCCTGTAGTCTGACGTCAGGCCGTCAGTACTATAAAGCAAGGCAGCCGATGTCATTCATTACATCAGTCTTTCTTGCTGTGGAGTCCATAGCAGAAGCAGTTTGCATGAGTGTCGGTCGGTCGCTACCAGAAGTTGAATTTCAGCAGAAAACGTCTAAAGCTAAGTACCCCGTTGGTGAACCTTTTTTCTTGCTCTAACCAATGTCCGAAAAAGTTAACAATTGCCTCGCCTGTGGAAAGCAGATCCCACACCGAGATTTCCATTCTTACTGCATCACTTGTTTAGGCACAGACCACATTTTCCCTCGTTTACGGTTATGTGCCCTCTTTAATGCGAGAACCATTCGCCGTAGAGCTCTTTTTGTAGACAGTTATTTTCGTATTCAGTCTTCGAATTCCAATATGGCGTCCATCAGCAAACAATCTGCCGACATTCCAAAAAAACATAAAGATAGAGACGGGCCGTACAAGGCTAAGCCTTCTGACAATGCTACCACTAAGCAAGTTGTCAGTTCTCCGGAATTCAGTGAGGCGCTTTTGCAGTCCCTGATGCCCGACTCGTTTTCTATGCAGACATCTGCCGAGACCCTTTTGGAGTCTGGTATGCCGCAGAAATCCACTTCGTCTTCCGAGCCTCTGGCTGTCTCTGCCTCAGTTGGGTCTGGAGCCACTAAGCAGGCACTGACTTCCTAGAAGGCCGTATGCACTACCAGTTCTAGACAAAAAAACAACGGCTTCTCTTCTGACTACCGTTTCTCAGAGACTGACAGATTCTCTCAGGCCTCGAAGCCAGGCCACTCCTAGGAAATCTGCTTCTAGCCACCATCTTGCTACTGCTCCCCATCCCAAGCTCAAATTCATAAAATGTCGGAGGATCTCATCTCCCTTATCCGAGGTACTCAAGCCCCAACTCCAAAAAGGAAAAGGCTTCCTTCTCCAGAAATTATGAAAGACAGAGAGAGTCTGAGGAATCTGATTTTTCTGCCTTTGAAGAGGAACAACAACCCTTAACTGTTTATGAGGATTCAGATGCAGAGGAATCCATCCCCTCTGCCCCCCCCCTCCAAAGGACCTTTCCTTTGGAGAAACCCTTCACTCCCTCAGGGAACATTTTCACTGGGAATCTCAGGACTACCCACATTCAAAGAAATGACTTAGAGAGTTTCCGGACCTGCCCCACCACAGACCCCTGGCCATCCCACCTGTTCTAGAAGTGGTAGATGATGTTTTCCTTGAATCCAGTTTAGCCCCTGATGCCCTGCCTACTGTTCCAGCTAATCCTGACGGGTACTACAGAGTACCGGATTCTCACAAATACCTGCACAGGAACCCTGCTACAGACCCTTAGGCCATTACACAGGGACCCAAAGAAGCTAAGACTAGTTCTGCCAAGAATCCTCTTCCTTCTGATAAAGGCTCCAGAGCTCTGGACAAATGGGGGTAAGAAAGTATATACTTCTGCAACCTTTGCTATCAGAACACTCAATTGTCAGTTCCATATGTTAAAATAACAACAAACTTTGGTACAATTAAAACAGAAGATTGTTACGTCTCCTTATGGTACCAACTCAAAAGAGCTGGCAGAATTACTACGCTCTGCTTGTCAAGTGGCCAAGCACTCGTTACAAATGTGGTTATGATGCCTTAGAAGCCTCTAGCAGGGCAGCAGTAACAGGATCTGTTATTAGAAGACATGCATGGCTGAAAGAACAACTCTCCCTGATCATGTCAAGTCTAAACTTATGCACCCCTAGATAAGGAATGCCTGTTTGGGGAAAAAGCAGAAGAGGTGCTTAAAAAGATGGAAGACAAAGCAAAATCTATGCAAACAGTAAAAGATTTCTTTCAAGTTCAACCACCCAGATTCAGCAGGATCTTCCCCTCTAAGTACTGGGCCTTCCCTCCGCCCAGCAGCCAGGACCAAAGTAAGCCCTGCAGGGACAGGACATCCAGGCCCCTATCCCAGGGCCAGATAAGAAGCAAACAATGCACCACTTCTGCCTCTAAGGTAGGGAGTTCTAAGCCAGGCTTGTGTATTAAGCACTCACAATGACTCTCCGTCCCCACTCTGCCCTCCTTTTACTCATCTAAAACTAGGAGGAAGGCTCACCGTCTTCAAGGACAATTGGGTCTCTAAAACTAAGGACCAATGGGTATTAAAAATAATTTCTCAGGGATACAGATTCTCCTTCAGCGAGCTCCCAATTCCAAGAGGGTACCCAGACCTCCCCCCAAACCAATGGGCAGAGGTATTAAAACAGGTAAAAACAGTAATATCCCAGGGGGCAGTAGAACCTGTCCCTCCGTATTAAACAGGAAAAGGTTTCTACTCCAGACTATTCCTTGTTCCTAGAAAAGAGGGCACTTGGCACCCCATCCTGGAGCTATCCAAACTGAACACCTCGTTGGTGATCCCCAAATTTAAAATGCTAACCTTGCAGCAGCTCCTGCCTATGCTCACACAAAATGCCTGGCTGGTGACACTAGACCTTACAAGATGCCTACCTCCACATTCCCATCAGGGAATCATGCAGAAGATTCCTGCACTTCAGTGCAGGCAATCAGCACTTTCAGTTCTCTGCACTGCCCTTTGGCTTATCTACTGCTCCCAGAGTATTCACCAAATGCTTGGCCCCGGCTATAGCATTCTGCAGACAGAGAACTATACAGATTTACCCTTACCTGGACAACTGCCTCATTCAGGCGAACAGCAAAGAAAGGTTGTTCCAGGATCTTCTCTTTGTCAACAAAGTCCTAACTTCCCTATGGTTGACCATCAGCAAGAAAAAAATCAAAGCAAAACCCCACAAGTAAAGTTGCTTTCCTGGGATCTGTGCTAGACACAGAAACCCTAATGGCCTTCCTACCCCCAGAGAAGCAGAGCTTCCTGCCTCTCTACTACACCCAGCTGGTTTCCAGAAGTCACCTCACTGCAAGAAAGTTCCTGCAAGCCCTGGGATACATGGCATCTTGCATCCTTCTTATCCCTGTCGCCAGGGTTCACATGAGAAAGCTTGAGTGGTACTTAAAGAACCTTTGATGTCAGCACTCTCAGTCCCTAGAGACCACTCTCCCACTGATGCCTTGCATAAGGAAGAATTTCTCTGGTGAGCAGAGGCCTGTGCAATGAACAATGGTCTTCCCTTCATCCTCTGGCCTTTCAGCCAGACTATCACCACCGACGCCTCAGACATAGCTTGGGGCACTCACTTAGCAGGCAAGTGTATACAAGGCCCCTGGAATGCCCAGCAACTTCACTTGCACATCAACCAGAAAGGAATGATGGCAGTGTAAAACGCTCTGACTTCCTTCCAACCCCAGCTCAGGCCAGGGGTCCTCCTTATAGAAACAGAGAACACCACAGTAATGTGGTGCATCAACAAGCAGGGGACACCCAATCTTACCCCCTGTGCAGGTTAGCCATGAGTCTGTGGCTTACAGCCACCTCCATGGGGCTACACCTAATTGCCCAGTACATACCAGGGATCAACAACATACTGGCAGACCACCTAAGCAGAAACTTACTGGACCCCCACGATTGGCAGCTGCACAAAAAAATCTTTCTGCAAATCACCCAGGAGTGGGGGACCCCAGAGGTCCCTCTTTGCTTCACACCTCAACCACCAGCTGCACAAGTTTTGTACCAGAGAGTATCACCTCCTAGCATGGAAAGTGGATGCCTTAACCTTCCCCTGGAGCTCCCTCTTTGCGTACGCATACCCTCCTCTGCCCCTTATTCCCAAGGTTCTGATCACAATAAGAGAGGAGAGACCAGAGGCCATCCTTATTGCTCCAGATTGGCCCAGACAGCATTGGTACCCCTTACTACGCAGTCTGACCTTACAGCCCCCAAAGCTGCTTCCCCTAAGGTCAGACCTCTTAACCCAGGAGAGGGGGAAGGTACTGCACCCAGACCTACAGACTCTCAAACTTTCAGCATGGGTCATACACTAAAAACTAACAAGAAGTCACTGTTAAGCAAACCGGTCCTGGGCATCATCACAGAGGCCAAAAGGCCCAGCACAAGAAAATCTTATGCAGGAAATTGGGAAAGATTCTGCTCCTGGAAACAATCAAAAGGGGGCAGTATCTCCTAACCTTCCATCCCTCTTATCCTGGATTACTTAGCAGAGTTGCTCAATAGTGGCCTCTCCTTCTTCTCTATTAAAATCCATGCGTCAGCCATCTCTGCCCATTAGGATTCAGACCCACCCCTCTTCTCTCATCCTTTGATTAAGCAATTCCTCAGAGGGGCTTCTAATATCAGGCCTCCCAGAAGACCTCGTACTCCACCCTGGGACCTGAATTGTGTGTTAGAGAAACTAACCTTACCTCCTTTTGAACCTGCCGCTTCAACAAAATTGAAATACCACTCGTGGAAGACTGCCTTCATACTAGCTATCACCTCAGCCAGAAGGGTCTCAGAACTTCAAACTCTCATGGCTTTTGAGCCCTTCACAATTTTCCATGCAGACAGAGTCTCCCTGAGGACTAATCCCTCCTTTATGCCCAAGGTGGTATCTGATGTGACCCTTAACCAGGACATACACCTTCCCACCTTCTTTCCCAACCCTCAAAACAAGGGGGAAAGAATTCTGCACTCACTAGACGTGCACAGACAACTCAAATACTATCTGGAATGCACTAAGCCATTCAGAAAACTGACCAGCGTCTTGTAAGCTTTGCCCCAGGGGAGAGGGGAAGCCCATCTCCAAACAAACCATTTCCAAATGGATTTCACACTGTATCCATTTTTGCTACAGACTACATGGGAAACCCATCCCTAAGTCGATCTGTACCCACTCCACTAAGGCAACATCCACTTCCACTGCCTTCCTCAGAGGAGTACCGATCAATGACATATTGGAAGTGGCCACCTGGACCTCTGTCCATACCTTTACAAAGCATTACCACCTACCTTTCTTTTCCAAGTCTAGGCAGGGTTTGTCTCTGCAATTCTACAGGGCCTCCTGACCCATACCTAGGACTCTGCCTGTCCTTCCACCCTTTACTTCAGCTTTGGGAATCCTCGCACAGGTGATGACTGCAACAGTGAAACACGAAGAACATAATACAGTTGTGTACACTTACCATAAATGTAGATGTCTGAGTGTATTCATTGTTGCAGTCTTGGTTTCCCTCCCTCCATCCCCCATTTCACATCTTTCCCTAGGGGGACACATGCTTCCCAAGGTGGCTCTTAGTCACCAGGACCACTTCTCTCTTTTCCCTTCTGCTTCTGATGGGTTAGGGCAAGAAAAACTGATGTAATGATGTCAGCTGCCTTGCTTTATAGTACTGATGACCTGATGTCAGACTACAGGTGACAGCAGCAGCTGTACAGAAACATTGACTCTGGTATTTGGGCCGGCCGAGGGCTACCACAGCAGGGATAACCCACAGGTGATGACTCCAACAGTGAATATACTCAAACATCTACATTTATGGTAAGTGTACCCAGCTGAACTTTCTGGATCTAAGTGAATTAAATTTGTTTGTGAAGAAATCAAAGTTCCGAATGGTCACGGTTCAGTCCATTCTGATGTTTCTACGCAAGGATGATTAGATGTCCTGCATAGATCTTCAGGACGCATAATATCACATCAAAATAGACAGGTACTCCTGGAGACACTTGTATTTTCAGCTGAGAGCCAGTAGTGGCAGCTCATTTGAGACTAAATAGATTTCAAGTGTTTCCATATCTAGACGACTGGCTTCTCAACACCCCAACCATTCATCTCCTGCAGCAGTCCAGGGACTATTTGCTCCAAATTTGTCACTCACTAGGTATAATAGTCAAATTTGTCAAATTGAATCTGACAACAGTACAGAGCCTGGAGTTTATTGGTGCACACCTGAACACAGCAGCTTGGATTGCTTCCTTACATTCTCACTGTATAGACATACACAGATCTCAGGTTCATCAAATTCTGTTTTATCTTGCTCCTCCTGCCAGACTTATTCTTCATGCTTTAGATTCCATGGCAGTGGCAGTAGTTCTTGTCCCTTTAGCAAGCTACTTCATGCATGCCCCTTCAAGGGACTGTATTTGTTCAGTGGTCTTTTTTTCGACAACCCCTATTGTTTCCAGTCAGATTTGCCCAAATTTGTAAACACCATATTCATTGGTGGATGCAGTCAGATAACATTTATGTAGGTCGGCCTTTTGTTCTTCCTTCTCTGTTGGACAAAGTGACCACAGACCCCTCCCACTTGGGGTGGGGGGCATTAATTGGGAAGGAAGATCCAAGGTACATGGTCCCCCCAGGTAACCAATTTGCATATCACCATTCTGGAGATGAGAGCAGTCCTTTTAGCGCTGCAGGCATTTCAAGATGCTCTTTCTCTAGGGACTATTGAAATTCAATCCGACAACGTGTCTCTGGTGTGGTACATCAGCAACCAAGGGGGAACTTGATCATTCCCCCCTCTGCCAAGAAGCTGTGAGAATGTGGCAGTAGGCGATCTCCACCAATTGCTTTCTAGTAGCAATGCACATTCCAAGAAAATCCAGTGTAGTAATGGAGGAATTCAGCATGCTCATTCTAATGCCTCGCAAGTGGTCTCTCAATCATTCAGTGGCTGCGAAAATTTTCTATTGTTGGGGCCACCCTTATTGTGACCCTTTGCATCTCCCCACAACACGTGCTGAAGGTATTTTTCTCTGATCCCTCTTCAGGGGGAGTCATTGAGGCATGCTCTAGTCAATATTTGGCCATCTGGTTTCCTTTACACTTATCCCCCAGTACCTCCGATCACAAACTTTTTACAGAAAGCAAATCATTTGAAGAGCTTGGTCATCCTCTTTGCCCATTTCTGGCCTCACCAGGTGTGGTTACCCTTCCTTTGGTCTCATCATCATTATCCTCACTGGATAGTGGACCTAACTCTAGACCTTCTGGCATACCATTGGGGATAAATCATCCCAATATTCCAGCCCTAAAACTAACTGCATGGTTTCTTAAATTCCACTAATACCCAGACAGCCCAGGCTTTCCTGTCCAGTACGTACAATACTATTGTCCTCGCAAAAAGGATTCCACCAAAAGGATTTACAAGAATAAATAGAAAATATTTTCATTTTGAGCTTTGAGAAACAACACTGCCCCTTTTACTGCCCCTGTCTGTGCTGTACTAAACTTTCTAGCTTCTCTTTTTAAAGAATTTGCTAATTTTTCCATGGTCAAAGTGCAATCGGCAGCCATATCAAATGGTCATGCAGAGAACAAAAAATATATTGTTTGTCTGCTTCCAGGTTATGTAAGGTTTTCTTAAAAGGCACCTTCCTTTTTAGACCTCCAGTAAAGGATCAATCACCTCCCTGAGATTTGACAGTGATACTCAAAGGTTAACTTAACAACCATTTGAACTTTCAGCAAAACCTGACTTAAAGTATCTGTCTTGGAAAATGGCTGATGTCCTGTTCACATGTTGTAGTATTCTGTACAGTTGGGTTTCCCCTCTTGCTACCCGAACGACCGGCCAGTATACAAAAGTTTTGCAGTCACTGTATAGTGTATGGGATGTCTGACGTGGTTAGCAGAGTGTGGACCATAAAAGTGACACCTGCACACACCACACTTTTCTGCCACCAGTTGAACATCAGGTGTTCCTGCCGTCTCAGCCGTCGGATTCTCGAGAAACTCGGAGTACCCAGAAGGGGAGCCTTTTTTCAGTCATTGTATGCTAGTGCTTGGTCATGTCATCCAGAAAGGGCAAGTGTAACTGCGGCTGCCAGATTCCACACAAGGATGCCTATGAACTGTGTCTTTTCTGTCTAGGAAAGTCTCACGACTACAAGGCCTGCCCTATTTGCCAGGCCTTTGTCCCTAAGACCTTACATAGCAGACTTCACGTGCTCAATTTGTACCTAGAGAACCAACATCTGGAACAGCGTTCGGTATGGAGGGACCTTCTGACTTGCCTGCTGAACCGCCAAGAAAAAAGGCCACGAACGTAAGGCCTGCTACTATCACTGCACCTCCACTGTCTGGTGCACATCCTGTAGCCATCAGCCTGGACGAACACACGGGCTCCCCCGCCTTGGGTATAATGGCTACCGAATCGGATGCTGTAGAACCCAGTGTGGAAGGCACATCCATGGAGGCTCTGCAGATGTCAGATTCTGACGCCGAGGGGGAACCTAGGCCTTCGGCAGACCAGTTGGATCCCTCAGCTCCTTACCAGTCATCAGTTCCTAGACCTTCTTCTGTTCAAATACCCAGTAAGCTTTCGCTTAAAAAGAAGGAAAAGAGAAAGCATACCTCTTCAGTTAGGGAAAGCTAACCAGATTGGAAGACTTTCTCACAAAGCTTGTTTAATGTATTCATGGCCCTCCAGCCTACTGCCCAAGGAGCTTCCATTACCCCTCCTCCAGTTCTGAGTCCTAGGCTTCAGCCCCCAGATCCCTGTCAGGTAGAAGAGGAAGAATACTCTGATTCTTCCTCAGAAGAATCCCTCTCTTGCACCTCTCAACTCCCTTCCCCAACTTTGATATACCTCTCCTGAGGAAGAATCTGCAGAAGCTGATTTACCTGCAGAATATCTCACCTTTGGGGAAACCATTGCCAAGATGAGAGAGCATTTCAAGTGGGATTTATCAGAAATGACTGAGGTGCAAAAACGGTAGTATGAGTTGATCCAGATGGATTCTCCAGCTCCCACTGCTGTCCCACCTATTCTTCCAGCCTTTCTTGATGTTTTCCCTGCATCATCCTTGAATCCAGACCCACCCCCCTCAGACCTGGTAGGTTTTACAGGGTCCCGGAGACAGCTAAATTCCTGATAAAATGCCCAGCTGCAGACTCAGCCACCATCTCAGTATCTACTGACAAGGCTTCTAAATTACTTCCCTCTACCACCCTCCTCCCTGCTGACAAGGACAGAAAGGCAATGGAGCATTTGGGTAAAAAAGGTGTACACTTCTGCTACTCTGGCTGTCAGAGCAATCAACTATCAGACACACATGTCTAAATATGTCTTAGCCCTGCTGGAAAAAATTTCCAAACAGCTTTCTGACCTCTCATACTCCCAGCCAAAACTTATCTGTCCTCCCTTGTTTCTCTGACCTGTCAGGTGACCAGACCTCAGCTAGGTTGGCAGCATCAGCTTCTGCCTTAAGAAGGTACTCCTGGCTACGCCTTCAGCCCTTACCAGATGATTTCAGGGCTAAATTAGTAGATGCACCTCTGGACAATTCAGCACTGTTTGGGGCCAAGGTTGCAGACTTGTTTAAGTCCCTGCAACAAAAAGGTAAGGAGATGCAAGACTTAAAACATTTGTTTGTATCACCAGTTCCAAAGTTTCAAAGGAATTATCCATCCAAAACTCAGTTTATCAGAAAACATTCAGGTCATCCTCCCTTGTCCAGACCTAGAAAAGCTCCCAGGAAGCAATCCACTCCTGCCAGGACTGCTCCATTTACCAGCCAAAGGAGGCCCTTTCCCGAAAGGGCAGATAGTGTGTGACTACCTGTCAAGCTTCATTCAGCTCCTTCTTCCTTCATCCCTCTCTCCTTACATCTCTCTCACTGTCTCCAAAGGTGGAGACTCATCACTTCACCCAAGTGGCTAGTGTCAATAATAGAACACTGGTACTTCATGACCTAGATCATTCCCCCAAAGAGAAGGGGCATTCCCCAGCCACCAGAAGACCAGCTTCATCTCTTACAACCCGTTGTGGGCAGTCTTTTGGCCCAAGGCACCATCCAGCCCATCCCATAGTCTGCTATGGAGAAAGGCTTTTACTCAAGGCTACTTCTAGTACCAAGGAAAGATGGGCCCTGGAGACAATTTCTAGATCTCTCTTACCAAAACTCTTTCTGCACATACCCACATTCAGGATGCTAATGCTGCCAACCCTCTTCCCTCTTATCCTACCTCAAGGGTTCATGGCTACCTTGGACATCAAGGATGTCTACCACCGCATCCCAGTAAGGCCCAGTTTCAAGAGTTCCCCCGGTTTTCAGTGGCCTGCTCTCACTATTATTTCTCTGCCTTGCTCTTTGGTCTGTCCACAGCACCCAGAATCTTCACCAAAATGCCTGGCACCAGTGATTGCCTTCTGCAGGACTCAAGAGATCCAAGTATTCCCTTACCTGGATGATCTTCTCTTCCAGGCAGACTACAAACAGTCCCTCCTGCTCCAATTGCAGAAAACCATTGCCCTCCTGCAGTCTCTAGGGTTTCAGATAAATTACCCAAAATTTCATCTGGACCCTACTTAGGGCATAATGTTCCTGGGGTGCAGAATTCGGACAGACACCATGACTGCATTCCTTCCTCCCCAGAAGGTAGTAAGCCTGACACAATACCCACTTTCAGTACTTCAAACCAAGGAAATGAGTGCAAGGCAGTACCTCAGGCTCCTGGGCAACATGGCTTCCACTATACCTTTGCTGCTTTAGCAAGACTTCACATGAGGTACCTGCAGTGGTACCGCAGTTCTGTTTTGACACAGCACTCCCTCCCCTTGGAGTTCAAGGTACCCTTATTGCCTTGCCTCAAACAGAAGATTCATTGGTGGCTGGCCCAGGTGAAGCTCAATCCTGGCATTCCACTCTAACTGACTTTTCCATCACAGGTCATGTACACAGATGCCTCTGACCTCAGTTGGGGAACTACGCTACGGCCACTAAAGGTGCAGGGAGTTTGGCCAGAACCATACCGGAAAGAGCACATCAATGTAAGGGAAATGAGAGCAATACTTCTGGCCTTGAAAGCCTTTCAACCCAGGCTCCAGCTGGGACCCCCTAAAGCTTTTCACAAACAATACTGCAGTACTGTGGCATATCAACAAGTAGGGAGGAATCAGAGCTTTCTTACTTTGCAGACTAGCTCTCCTTGTGTGGGAACTGGCTACAAGTCATGGAGTTACTCTTCAGGCAGTTTACATACCTTCCCTACAGAATTCTCAGGCAGATTCGCTCAGCCAGTACTTGACTATGTCCCACGAATGGATGCTACACAGGGATCTCTTCCTGGACCTTGACCACCGATGGGGTTCACCTCAAATAGACCGGTTTGCTTCCACTATGAACAGAAACATCTCTCCTCCTGCACCAGACTGCCAGAACCTCTGGCGATGGCAACAGCTGCATTTTCAGCATCTTGGAAGGGGATGTTTTTCATATGCCCCCCCCCCCCCACTTCCTCCTGTTCAGAAAGTCCTGCTGAAGATTCAGCAGGACAAACAAAAAAATCTTGCTGGTGACTCCCTATTGGCCAAGACAGCATTGGTTCCCCCTCCTCCTCCAATTAGCCAAAGGCAATCACCACAAGTTACCCCTCATAATGGACCTACTCACACAGGACAAGGGAACCAAAATTCACCTGCTGTGGCAATCTCTTCACCTCACCTTGTGGGTGATAGCATTTTTATCCCTTGCAGGCACCTACACAACGAGGACATGTTCAGTATCCTGCAGGAGGCCAGGAAACCTAATACCAGGAGATCTTATGTATCTAAGTGGAAAATATTCTCCATATGGTGTCTCAGAAGATAGTTGGACCCATTGCAAAGCGAGATCCCCATAGTGCTGTCCTACCTGTGCGAACTTTTACAGACAGAGTTAGCATACTCCTCCCTCAAAGCCCATTTGTCTGCCATTTCTGCCTGCCTACCCTGAACCCCTCCCTTAGCTTCCAGATTACCAGCAAAAGTGTTCCTTAAGGGGATACTCCATCTCAGGCCACCAAGGTAAGCCATACCGCCTCCTTGGGATTTGAACTATGTCTTAGAGAAGCTAATATTCCCTCCCTTTAAGCCTGCATCCAAAGCTTCCCTAAAACACTGCACATGGAAGACTGTTCTGCTGGTAGCCTTGACCTCAGCTAGAAGAGTTTCTGAGCTGCAAGCTCTCATGGCTTCCCCCTCCCTTCCTCATCTTCCACAGAGATAGGGTAACCCTCAGAACCAACCCTTCCTACATGCCCAAGGTGTGGTTAATGACATTTCCTTAAACTAAGCCATCCACCTGTTCATTTTCTTTCCCAACCCACAGGGAGACAGTGAGAGAGTACAGCTCTGGTTCTATTTGCACAAAACCAAAAACATCAGACAGACTGAAAAGTTGTTTGCCCCCCCTCCCCCCGGGCCCTGGGGAAAGCAGTAACTAAGCAAACCTTTTCAGCCTGGATTTCCAGGGTTATTTCCTTTTGTTACAAACAACATGGTAAGTACTTGGTCTGAACACTTCCACTATTCTTGAAGCAGCCACCTGGTCTTCTGTGCACACCTTCACAAAACATTCTAAAATAGACCAGATTTCCAGGTCTAGGGCAGGATTCGCCAGGGCTATCCTCCATGGCTTCCTGGAAAACTCCTCTAGGCCACCACCCTGTTCCTCTTAGTGAGCTTTAGCACTCACCCAACTGTACAGAATACTGCAACATGTGAATAGAAGGATATAGAAAAGTTGTGTAAAATCTTACCATAACCATAGATGTCCTTGTCTTCCACACTGTAGTATTCCTTCCCTACCCACCTACCCCTCGTGATATCAGGCATTCCCTTCCTGGGATGGCACAGGACTTGCACTACCTTCTCTGGGACTTGTTGCGACTGGAGAGCTCCGTTCTGAAGTTTGGTGCACTCAGACGTCACTTTTATGGCCCACGCACCATACAGTGGCTGCAAAACGTTTGTTTATTGGCCAGACATTTGGGTAGCAAGAGGGGAATACCCAACTGTACAGAATACTGCAGCATGGAAGAGAAGGACATCTATGGTTATGGTAAGATTTTACACAACTTTTCTTTTTAGTGAGATCACTTTTGCTAAAAGGATCTCTGAACTCCAGACTCTTTTTTATCTAAAAAAAGTGGCTTCTGAATCTAACATTAACCAAACTATTAATTTACCAGTCTTCTTTCCAAATTTTTCAAACACTCAAAACATTTTTCAAAAATATTTTTCATCATCCGGATGTGCATATTACATTTCTGTTTACACAGAACAAAATTCAGAAAATACTGCATGATAACTATAAGAATGAATCAAAGGAGCTTAGAAAGGATTGGGAAGAGAGATTGGATAAGCACTTCACAAACAGACAATAGGAGGATATGTGTACATCTCCCAATTATACAATGACTCCCTATTAATATTTGAAAATGTGCACACTGATTGGCCCCAGCCCAACCAGCATGCCCGTTGTAAATCCCACTATATACCAACGGAAAAAGGTCCGGTTACCTGGACATTTTTCCTTTGGTATAAAGTGCCCCAAAACCTTTTTTTTTGTTTTACAAGTAAAAAAAAAAAAAAAGAGAAAACGGAGCAACGGAGACTTTCTTTTCTCCGTTGCTTCCATTTCAAAGCATTGATGTACTGGGTATGCGTGGGAACGCAAGTCCCATACGCATGTGCAGTTCATCAAAACGAAGAAGCAGTATACCACAACCAGTGGAAGAACAGTAATCCGCTGTTATACAAAGACATTATTTAAGGAAAGTAAGTTTTATTTTTTTAAATAATGTCATTGTTATAATAGTAGCAACTGACTCCGAGGTTATGGTATATTGTAGATTTACCCATGGTTGCCTTTGTTTAATCACTCGGGCTTCGCCCTCATGATTAAACCACACCAGCCGTGGGTAAATCTTCAATATACCACACCACGTCGTCGGTTATTGCTTAAATATGCAACAAAGTCTGCAAGATTTAGGATCTTTGCCTGGAAGTGTTTACATAGGTATTTTTATACCCTAAGTAGACTCCAAAGAATTTTTCCTCAGGTGGATAGCAAGTGTTAGAGGTGTGACGGGCAAGAAAGAGGTGGCTGGGAACATATTATGTTATGTAGTCCAATCTTGCCTACATTCTTACCCGTGGGTTCGGAGCCAAACCTCGGCTCCGACTCGGCCATACTCTAGCTCGAAGTCTTTCAATTGGCTGGGCTAATAATGTATCCCATGCTGCACTGCTCCCTTTTCCCAGATCTCATTTGCCACTCGTATAGCTCAGACATGGTCTCGCTCTTGGCTGTAGCTAAGTATAACTTTGTCTTTTATTGAGATATTCTTGCTTTAAAAAAGTTATTTTCATAGCTGTGTGTTGTGTGTGTACTAGTTTGATAATCTGGTGTACAGTTTTTCTCATGGTATTGTTCTTTTCTGGTGTCCCGCTAGCCGTTTCCCATACGGGCTAGGCCCATTTCAGTTAGAGGACCTAGTCCACCCCTGTTCTTTCTGTGTTGCTTGTTAGTAGGTACCTATCCCTCAGGCTAGGGCCATTTAAGTTAGAGGACCTAGTCCTTTCCCTGTGTTCCTGTTGGGACCGCTTAAGTTAGAGGTCTTTTTGTGATTGTCTGTTGGGTTTTCTTTAATTCCCACGCTTGTGGCTTATATATTAACGGTTGGTCTATATTAACGGTTGGTGGCTTTTCAGTTTCCTTCACTATGTCTAAGGATATGAAAGAGCATAAGCCCTCGAGCTTTAAGAAATGTACTAAATGTGGTTATAAAATGTCAATCACTGATGGGTACTCCATGTGTGTTTATTGTCTGGGGGCGATTCACCTCCAGGAATCTTGTACATTTTGCCATGCATTTAGCCCATGTGTTCTTCAGGAGAGGAAGAACAAACTAATTTTGAAAGGCTTCTGAAACCAACCTTTTAGGGATTTCCTGCAAATCGCTGTATTGGAGATGCTGGGTAAGCAGATTGGATTGACTTGGGAGGTGATTTTTTTCAGTTATGATACATAATCGGAATTGCCTAGACATAGTAAAGCCTTGCTGAATCTAATTATGGTGGCTGCCAAAAAAGTAATTATTAGAAAATGGAAATCAAAATCTAGACTAACTTTACTAGAAGTAGTAAATGTAGTAACAGAGATAAAACAAATGGAATTGGGATCTTTATAAAAGGGAGGGAGGAAACTACATAGGAAAAAGTGGGAATTGTGGGAACAATATATGTAGAGCAGGAATGAGGTTTAAGAGGCAGGATTTGAATGATCCATATAATGCTTGACTGACAATGACTGGATAGATTATAAGGATGTATAATGTGTGCTATAATTACAGTTGTTTCAATGGTGTCTGTGATGTATACTCATTGCAAGTAAAGTGGTGTCATGTTGTTTGTTTTTCATTTGTGTAAATGTAAGATTGCCTATGTCATGTGTGAAAAGTTAATAAAGATGTTTGTTGGGGAGGGGGCAGTTCAGAAAATCAGACCATCTGTTCATCTCCTTTTCATCAAGTCGACTGGGTTATCTGGTTTCTACAGTTACATTTGCTAAATAGATAACTAATTGCATTTGCTGGATTTATTCCCATCAGGGCCTTTCTCTACCAAGAATAGATAAAGCCAGTTCAACTAGATCCTTGGCCACTTCATCTGCTTTTTGGTCAAGAACTTCTATCAATGATATTTATGCAGCAGCAACATGGTCCAATGCTCACATCTTTATTACTTATTACAAATTAGACTTTGTTTCCAGATGTAGAGCTGCTTTTGGTTCAGTGGTTCTCCAGAATATTCTTCCTTATGTAGCTGGGGAATCTATCCCATTTATTGAAGAATGAAAAGGACAACATCAGATTTAAAAGTTATGTATTCACCATAACATAGCATCTGTGTTGTCCACTTTCAATCTTCCTCAGCGCTCAACCTCTCCACCCCCCTTCCTGTAATCTTCTGGAGTGACCTGATGTTTTTTGTTAGAACATGTAGTTCCAGGTTTGAGCCTTACTCAACTGTGTGTTTCTGTCTTTAACTACTTAATGTAGACTTTATGGCAGCAAACCCGATCTGAGGTGTTGAGGATGGACTAGGGCATTATGGGTAGAGGAAGGAGCTTGACAGTTGAATCCAGAGTCTGACGTATGTAGCCAAGTCAGATCCAAGGATTGGATCCGTGACTCATTCGTTGAGAAAGAGTGAAAAATGACAACACAGATGCCTAATTATGGTGAGTACATAACTTTTAATTTTGGCCTTATTATTATTAAGGTTACTGGTGACTTATAAAGAGTATTAGTGACTTAGCTGTTTGTCTTAACTACTCTGTTATCTGTATGTACGATACCATCCTTAGAAAAAATCTGTAATGAACATCCTTGCAGAAGGCAGATTCTTAGAAAAGTGCATGTTTTTTTTTTGTCCAGTGGATGTCCATGATTTAGAAGTATGGAACATTGTGCTGTATTTAACAGATTTCTGACATATAGAAAGTAATATTGAGCCATCGTTAGGCATCACAGACTGCACTCTTGGGCATAGGCCCTGTTTGTGAAATTTTCAAGAAAGGGAAGAAACTGTTGGAATCAATTGAAATACATAGGCAGCCAGAAAAAAAATTAAAGAAAGATGTACTCTGATATAGTGATTGGTACAAAACCAGGACGATCCAGCAATTTTAAGTCCAAGGCCAGCATCCTTTGGAGAGTGTGATTCAGTCCATTCTAATTCAGGAGGTTTGTTCACCAGCCTCTTCTGCAACTTTGCAAGCCCAAATTCTTTTTAAAGAGGACCTTAATAGACAAGTTGATTCAATTAAGGTGGTGACAATCAAATTACTAACTGTGGTGCGACCTGAGTCCCAGGCCTTGGATTCAGGATTTAAAGTAATGGAAAGAGCACGTATCAGTTGGGCATTGTGAATCATCTGTAGTAGAAACTTGTAAGGATTTACTTAAGCAAACCTTATTGCCTTTTTTGCCATTAAAGCAAGTATACATGCTAACTCTTATTTAGTACAGTGTCATCTTCTGCACCCACTTCTAGGAAAAAATGATTTTATGCTAAGGGATGTATCCTCCCCTTTAACTTCCCTATCAATTCTTATAGATATGCATAAAAATTCATCAGCTCAAGGCATGTCCAAAATATATGCATCCAGTCTCCACTCTCCTCCATTCGCCACATCTCCAACAGTGACATTCATAAGCTGGAATCATTCTTTCGAGTTTGGCTGGTATGTAAAACCTGATTGCAAACACATTTGCTGTCACTGCCAGTTTGCATCAAATCCTAGTGTAGATATTGGAGATCCCCTGATTCACTGAGCTGGAAATTCAGTGCTCATGGAGTGGTTGACCCTCTAGATCTTACTAAACCTGAAGGTCCTATTTACTCCCCCACCGCCCGTGTTGCACCAGAAACTGACAATGGGAGCATTAGATTATACTTGAAGATCTTATTGTAAGCAATTTTGATAGTGTGTAGATACTTCTTATCAAAGATTTTAAACTTTCTAGATCATATCACTTGCAGTGCTGCATTATAGAGATTTTTCACACTGTTCTAAGCTCAAATCTTTATTAACTTTTTCTGCTCCCTTTTCAGTTTATCTGTTTCTTGCTGCTTTTTCTCTACCAGCAACTTGTTTAGCTTCAGGATTATTCCCCTCTCCACTTTTGCTTGTACTTCCTCCTTACCTCATCGTCTTTTTTCAGTCACTAAGTGCTATCAGTACTTTACAATTGTTTTCAATTTTTTCCATCTACCTGCTGATGTATTCCCCACCATGTCTCTTATCCTGCCCTGTATGGGGAGTATATACAGCTGTGCAACCACTTGTCTTGAAAAATCTTGTCTCCCCATTGAGTCTTGCAAAGATGCTCTTAGACGCTGTCTCTGTCCTTCCCTTATCGCGTATATACAATCTGTATGTCTCATCCACTTATATCTGCCAGTGTTTGTTGCTATGTCATAAGTCCTTCATTCTCCGTCATTTAAGCATAGTAAACTAGTTGAATCATCTTAAGATATCTGCATATGTCTGGTGCCCCCAACCCCCTTTCTCCTTTGCCAGCACTATTCTTTCTCATAATATCCTTGGCTTATCCCCAACCTAGAAACAAATCGTTCATCCATTTCCTTACTTTAGAGATTGTCCTATCCAGAGGTGTTAAAAAGCCTGTCCTAAATATAATATATGGAGAATTCCGTGCCAGTATAAAACCTGCAGACTCTGGTCTATATCAAAATGTGTTTGTTTCCTTGAATTTTTTGTCATAACCTTTCATTCAGTATTCTGTTAAATTCCTCATAGCTCCTTTTTAACCCCACGTCTAGATATTTCAGTTCTTCCCATCCCACCATTGGGGTTCCTTTCCATCATATATCCATCACGCAGCAAATTAATTTCTTAAAATGTAGTCATTGCTTCATTTACCTTGTATCCTGATATCCACCATCCTTCTTTAGTATCTGAAACAGTTCTTCCCTGTCTTCTCCCAGATTTGGCAGTAATGATAAAATTACTATATCTTCTTTTTTTTCTTGCAAGTCTGCTTTGTACTTTTACTTTTTCACTGACCCTAACTTACAATCTGTGCACTAAATCAACAAATCCAGTTGGAAATCCTGTTTTCATCAGCGGTATAAATAAGAACTTACAACCCACCTTATCGAGGGCTTTTTCAGTATTAAAATAAATCACTGCAAGCTGTTTCTCTTCAGTTTTAGTACCTGGTATAATCATAAAAATATGGATTATACTGTCAGATGTGGACTGCCCTTCCACGAACCTGCATTGGTCCCTAGTAACAGTCTGCTGCACAAATGCTGACATTCCCCTCACAGTTATAGCATCAACAACCTTATAATCATAGTTCAAAATTGTGATTGGATGATGTAAGCTAGGCAGACTCAAAAACTTAACCAAAACACAGTGTGTGTGGCCATGCTGCCCAAATGAAACAAACAAAAAAAAAACAACACAAAGGCACACAGTAAGTGTTTTCAGAGGAAGCCAACAACATCACACACTGCTGAGAATTCACAATAATTTATTCTTTCAGTGAATTAAAAACAGTAGGTCAAGAGCTTTCTACCGATAGATTCAAAAGGACTTCATCAGAACCAGAATTGTTTGACTCAAAATGGCTTCTTTAAAAAGATGCTTATGTCACATGATCAACTAAATACAAAGTGTCACATGGCCTACCAAGTAAAACATTTTCTAAAGAGCCACCAGAAATAAACATACTTATGAACTAAGTAGAAAAGACAAACCAAATACAACAGTTTGAGTGCATACATTACTGATGACATAATTAAATATGCATTGTTAAAAATATATATTAAACAACCAAATATGTACATTAGTATTAAAATACAGTGAAATAAAATTAAAGAATGAAAAATACTCTCAACAGCAAAGTAGTAATACAGTCCTGTGTAAATTAATATCCAAACCCAGAAGCAAAACAGTCACAACATATGTTCATAAAAATTAACTTAGAGCTTTGCTGCTCTTAACTTTAAAACTGAGTTGATTGACATTTGATCGTTTAAACAAGAGGGGAAGAAGTGCACAATTTTAGTTGCCACATCAGCTCCCTATATTTAGTCCTTGTTTCCCCAGTGTCCCCTTCTTTTGTCAGGTGTCACTACTTCAAAAATACCAAAGTAAAATTTTGAAAAATTTGCACAAACCAGGGTGCGTTTGTAAAGAGCATTGTTGGTGGTGATTTTCAAAATATCATTACAGTGTTCATAGATTCTTTTACGGAAGTTTTTTTTCAGTTTTTACTATATAGAAAGCACAGCAGCTGGAGCAGCTTGCCAGATAAATCACCCATAGAAGAGCAACTACCTTTAACAAAATAAACAAAGCAAAACAGTAGTTGTCAAGATCTAAGTATGTTTTCTCAAGAATATAGCTGCACTGATGATAAGCACCCCATTTACAGGTTCCCTTTGTTTTCTGTGTACTGATAAAGGTGCTGTGATTGCGTTTGAATATGTCTTTCACATGTTTTCCCATTTTATAAATAAAATTAGGTTCATCACCTGATACTTGGAAAATATGTTCATTACTTCTAAAAATATTCCAGTGTCTTCTAATAACATCTTTAATTAGATTTTAATCATTGTTATATTTTAACAGCAGTGCCCTAGTAAAACTTTTGATTGAGCCTTTGTTTCCAGGCATTTGAATGCCTGTACCCAGAAGGGGTTTATGTCTCTTTCCCCACCCCACATTGACCCAGAAATTTGACTGCAGCATTAGGGTATACCCTGTACAGAATCATTTTCATGAATATATCCATTTTCCTGGAGAATAACTCGTAAGTAGAACACATTCTTGTTAACCCGACAAGTTGGCCTTTGGTTGTATTCTTTTTGGAGACATAGAGGTAGCAACTGTTGTAAGTACATATTTGAGAATGTAGGTTTCCAGTGTATAGTAAAATCATAGCAATTGATCTTCTTGGAAATACTCATATCTAAATAATTCACCCTATCTTTGGTGTTTCTTTGTGTGTGTGGGGTGTGAACTTCAGAAAAGTAGGGGTCTTCCCAATATAAGTTCCAGCAAGATTTATAAGGGGATCTAAAAATGTACCTTTTCTGCCAGCAGAGGATAACAAGGTTGGGATAAATTGAAGAGCAAGCTGCACCATAGCTACCCCTCTTAATTGACTATAAGATTCCCCTTCAAAAAAGATGAAATTATTCAGTAAAATGAATGCCATCAATTCCTTAATACGTCTGATTGTTTTCCCATCTGTGTGCTCTATTTCAAGTAAAGATGAACGAAAGAATTCTAAACCAGTTTTATGCAGACTGCTGGAAAAATCTAAAAACTGTGGTTGTCACTGAAATTTACTTAAGTCCTGTGAGTCCTTGAGAATGTGACTATAATTGGACAAAGACATCTTTTAATATTATGTCAATAAAAACAAACAATGTCACACACCCCGTTGACAATTCCACAATAATTTATTCCATGAGTAAAATGGGTCAGGCGCTAATTTTTAATTACAGTTATTTCACTGTCACTGTTGACTATTTTTCTTTATTTGAGAAATGTTCACTTTCATCCCATAGACATTTTTCATGCATCTTTACTTGAAATAGAGGTGCCCTACTTTTAAGGCTCTTAAGCTGTTTCCTGTTGTCCATGGTACTAGGTTTCATTCCTTCAACCTCCATTTGTCTAGTGCATGACTCTGAACAAATCACTTAACCAGACACTCCCCCCAGGTTTCTCCTGAACATGGACACTTCTGTCCAGTTGGCTTTTCTGGATATATAGAAAGATAGATATGGGTCTGCTCACTTTAGTGGACCTTAGAATCATTGATCGCAAAAAGTTGACAAACTGAACACTGTTTCACTACCACCCTTATGCTGCGAAAGAACTTCGGTACATGCAATTTCCCCTAAAGAAAATTACTAAATGCAGGACTCCTCTCTTTATATATCTATTTTTCTATATATATCTATGTATATACATACATACATACATATATATACATACATACATATATATATATATATATATATATATATATATATATATATATATATATATATACACACACACACACACACACACACACACACACACATGCGCGCGCACACACACGTGTGTGTGTGTGTGTGTGTGTGTGTGTATTTTATATATATGTGTATGTATGTATGTATGTTTGGATATGTGTATATAAACACAGACATGCGCATATATAAAGCTAATACTGTTTTCCTAAACTATGACTAGGAGAAGTCCACATGACATCTTTGCTTAGATTTGCAGAAGCATTTTGGAAAGGAACAGAAATGTAAATCAAACCAACAGTAGTAAAAAATCAGTTGGCAACAAAAAGAGCCAAATACATACATGTGTGTGTGTAATTTTATTTACCATCAAAATTTTGAAGGCTCATGTTGGAAAATCATGTGGCTGAAAGTAAGTTTTCAAAGTTTCAAAATGCCGAACTGGAATAATACGAAATCATAATAATGAAAGTAAAACTTGATTCGTTATAATGAGTTCGGCATTGTGAATGGAGATCGCGGTACAGTGAGGATCATGGAATTTACCCTTTTCCTCACTGTAGTACAATCTCAGAGTTGGTATATATAATTTGCAGGGAGTGCAGGGGGATTTCCCCACTGCTAAAACATAAAAGGACTTACAGACTTTCAAAACTGGAAGTCAAGTGTGTCAGATGTCATTCGTCGTGTTACTCATGTTCGGCATTTATGATAAATGTTGTTTTTGCTTTTAGAATTTTAGTTTATTCTTTTGATCACAAAATATTTTGCCTTAAAAATTTTGATAGTAAAGCTATACATATATCTACACATATGTGTTTGTGTGTGTGTGTGTGTGTGTATATATATATATATATATATATATATATATATATATATATGCATTCATATATATATATATATATATATATATATATATATATATTTTTTTTTTATATCTGTATTTATATGGGTCTATATCATATGATCGAGTTTTTAGAAACTCAGAATTCATACGGTTGAGACCATATAATCGAGTTTCTGAAAAATTGAACATGAAAAAAAACACTAAAATGTACCCTTTTTTTGCATTTTTACAAGGGGGCAAGCCCCCATGCACCCCCTGCAAATTATATATACCAACTCCAAGATCACACTACAGTAAGGAAAAGGGTAAATTTCCCGATCTGCAGTGTACCACAATCTCCATTCAAAAAGTTTGAGTTTTCAAAAACTCTTACCATATGGTCACGAACATATGAATTTTGAGTTTCTGAAAGCTTAGTCAGCTGATAGGAACCCATATATGAACAGGACCAAAGAGGAAAAAAAAACTCAAAATCTCCTGATTGTAACTGCTGGAGCAATATTTGACACATGAATGGCCTGTGATGTTTTTGTGCTGTGTATGTATTATTTTGTTCTTAAACAAGGAATAATAGCAGGGTAGGCTGTTTGTAAACAAATTGGTATGGTAACATCTAAATCTACTGGGAGCTTTATGATGAAGTCATTATGAGAGACAGAAGTGGACAAGCTATATGAGAGCAGATATGAACTCATTCTATTATTTAGAGGTGGACCTTGAGTGAAGATTATTATGGAAAAATAAGGAAAAGCTTTGAAGTAGAGAATTAATGAAAATGGCTAAATGTTAAGTGCACATTTTGGTGTATGTTTCAACTGGTACCCTACATTTGCCATCTCTTCTTCTTTACATTAATTTTAAAATATGTGGATTGTTTTGCACTGCACCATCCAGTCATCAAGTTTGTTCCATTTGTCCATTACTCTTTTGATAAGGAAATGTTGATGTGAAATTTGTGTCTTCAATGTGAAAACCATGATACCACTTTCCATTGTCTTTTTCAGCTGTATTCCTTTGGAAACTCATCTTACTGTCTTATAAATCTATGTGCCCCCTTCCCCATTCTGTTTAACTGAAAATAAACCCTGACTGCTGAATGAGGGTCCCTACATTCTGTGATCTAACTCTATAAACCAATTTGCCTGTCTTTCCCTGCACCTGTTCCATTATCACAATATCAGTCTTTCTGGAAGACCTGCTTACAGTACACCAGCTGCAGAATAACCAGCCCACTCTGTAGCACCATATTTGCCTCCATTACGCTGAAATTAAATTTATATGTCCCAAGATTCTTTCAGCCTTCACCGCACTTTCACTGTTATCCATAGTTCCTAAAACTGTAACATCCAACTTTCATTGTCTAAATAACATTTTTAAATCTGTCTGTGATGTTCTGTATGTGGTTTGTTACATTTCAGGTACATCACTTTACATTTGTATCTGTTAACTTCTGACTGCTATTTATCAGCTGAACTTGCTAACCTCCCTATGTTAACCAAGGTAGCCCTCAAAGTCAGTGCAGTCTGAACAGTTAACTAGATGACAAGTGGACTGTAACCACAGTTTATTCTACAAAAACGTTAAACGCTTTAATTCCTAATAAACGGGATTTCATTAGAATGTAACATATCCAATTAAAATCCATTTATCTTGCATACCGCACTCTATTGGTTTAGAGTGTTTTAGGGAGGAGTGTGGAGTGTGTGAAGAAATTCCAGACAGAAATTTAAATATATCAGTTGATTTAATGGAAAAAAGAAGTTATGTCTTACCATAACATTCCATCTGTATTGTTGATCCTCGTTCAGTCATTACGTGTGGGTAGTCGGTTCCGACCATCTTCCAAACTCGCGCCAGCTACAGACACTCGAGCTAAAGACTCTTACCCAGAATTCCCCTCTCCCTGTTACCTCTGATTGAGTTCGCAAGTCAAAAGAAGGTAGAGGCTACCTCTGGTCAAATGACCCAACAGAACCAGATGGTGAGATCCACTAGAAGCCGCAGGAGGGGGAAGGAGGGAGGGTCGTAATGACTGAATGAGGATCAACAATACAGATGGAACGTTATGGTAAGACATAACTTCTTTATCTGATATGGTTAATCCTCGTTCATTCCTTACGTGTGGGACAGAGTCCCCAGCTACTTTTATTCCTGGGAGGCTCTCATGGAAGTACATTCCAGAACACCATAGAACCAAAGGATGCTCTTCCCCTGGAGGCCAAATCCAATTTGTAATGATTGATGAAGGTATGTGGACTAGCCCAAGTTGCAGCTGCACAAATGTCATGTAAAGAGGTTCTGGCATGGAAGGCAGCAGAAGTTGCCACCGACCTTGTAGAATGAGCCTTTATGGTAGTAGTTAATGGAATATTACGGTTTCTATAAATGAAGGTTAAGTAGTCTTTTAACCAATTTAGCCAATGTGACCTTGGCAACAGCACATCCTAATCTAGATCCAGAATAGGCCAAAAATAACTGATCTGATTTACGAGAAACTTTAGTCCTGTTCAAGTAGAAGCGAATTTGCCTGTGAATGTCTAGGGTACGTAGGCAATACTCTCCTCTGTTTGAATGATTGGGGAAGAAAGCTGGCAATTCAGTGGTTTGATTAATGGACATTTCAGAGATCACTTTTGGCAGAAAGGAAGGATTAGTTCTGAGTGATACTCTATCACTATGAAAAATCAAATATGGCCTCTTGATGCATAAGGCTTGAATCTCAGACATATACCTGGCAGAAGTAATGGCGACCAAAAACAAGGTTTTCCATGACAAATATTTGAGGTCGTAAGAAGAAGCTGGTTCGAAAGGTGGCTTTGTCAAAGCTTGTAGGACTAATGACAGGTCCCATGGTTGAGTGGGTTCTCTAAAAGGGGGTTTTAGATGATTCATGCCTTTTATGAAAGTCTTACATAATTTGTGTGACATGAGAAAAGTCTTGGACACCATCATGTAAATTAGATATTGCAGCCAAATGAACTATAATGGTAGAGGCAGATAGACCAGATTGAAATAGGGTAGACAAATATTCCAGTACTATTAACACTGGTGCTGAAAAAGGATCTACCTGTTTTTCTTTCAGCCAAATAGTAAATCTTTTCCACTTCCTGAGATATGTAATTCTGGTGGAAGACATGCCATGCAATAAGAATGTCAAGTACTGGCAAAGAAAGATTATTCTGCCTGGCAGTCAAAGGAATTGGAGGAGCCAAGCTGTGAGCTTCAAGCTGTTCAAGTTTGGGTGAATCAGACTCTGCAGATGGGAGATCAACCCCGGGGTTGGATGGAGAATCCACTGTTGATCTAGCAGGTGAGGCCAAAGGAATGGGAACCAAATCTGACGAGGCCAATATGGTGCTATGAGGATTACTTTGCTCTTCAACCGGCGGGCTTTCTTCAGAAACTGGGGGATGAGGGGGAGAGGTGGAAATGCATAAAGTAGACCCAAGAGCCAATCGTGGACTAGAGCATCCCTGGGTGACTGTCCCTGAGGGGGAATCAGGACAAAATAGTTGCTGCATTTGTAGTTGGTTGGGGACACAAAGAGGTCACAGCAAGAAGACCCCAGCAGTTAAAAATCTCTGCCGCTATCAAGGGATTCAGGGACCACTCATGAGGTTGTAGAATACACCTGCTGAGTCTGTCTGCTATCACATTGGAACTCTGGGAATGTGCGTTGCTAGAAGAAAGTGGTTGGTAGCCATTGCCCATTGCCATATCCTCATGGCGTCTCGAGGTTCCACCTTGTTTGTTTATGTACCAGACCACCGCCATGTTGTCTGATTGTATCGCAGTAGTCCCAGATGGCAGCGAGGGATGGAATGCTTGCAACGCCAGAAGCACCGCCCTCAGCTCTAGAACATTTATATGGAAATGGGCCTCCATTTCAGGCCAAGTACCTTGGACTGTCTGTCTGTCACTGAAATAGCCCCCCCACCCCATCAGGGAGGCGTCTGTGGTCACTGTAGCCTTGGTCTGTTGGGGGGAGAAGGGGCGACACCATTGTGACGGATTGTGCGCCATCCACCAATTTAAATCTTGTTTGCACCTGTGAGTTGCCCGTATCTTGGCTGAAAGAGGGTACTGAAAGGGATACCATTGGGTGAGAAGTAACCATTGTAGAAGCCTCATGTGAAACCTGGCCAGAGGGACAGTCGTAATGGAGGCTGCCATGGAACCCAACAACTGGAGAACATACTGAGCTGTGGATTTCTCCCTTGAAAGGATTGGAATCAGTTGCTGCTTTATCCTTAGAATTATGTGCTCTGAAATGGATGCTCTGCAGTTCTTTGTATTCAAGATGACCCCTATGAATTCTGTGGACAGAGATGGGGTGAGATTGGATTTTTGCCAGTTTATGGTTATGCCTAGCCTTTCTGCAGTGAGGAGAGAGTATACAAGGGCTTCTTCCAATAGATGTCTAGTGGGGGCAGAGATGACCCAGTCGTCTATGTATGGAAACACCTGGAATCCTTGTAGTTGCAAGTGAGCTGTAACGACTGCTATGCACTTTGTGAACACTCTGGGGGCTTTAGAGAGTCCAAAGGGCAGTACTCTGAACTGGTAATGACTGGCTCCTGCACGGAAGTGAAGGAATCTTCTTGATGGTCTGTCCACTTTTTTGTGGTAGTACGCATCTTGAAGATCTATTGAGCACATCCAATCAGCTTTTTCCAAAAGCAGAAGGATAGACTGTATTGTGACCATCGGGAATTTCTGTACTTTTACAAACTTGTTCAGTACACTGAGATCCAAAATTGGTCTCCAGTCCCCAGTTTTCTTTGGCGCCAAAAATAGTCTTGAGTAGAATCCGGATCCTATATGGTCTGGAGGAACTACCTGGATGACTCTCTTTCTTAGCGGCTTTGAAATCTCTAATGCTGCTTCTTCCCTTTGACAGGGTGGAACGTCGGGTAAGCTTGTTAGGGGAGCGGGGCAAAGGTCGAAGGGGAATATGATAAAGTCTGGTTATTATCCTTTATATCCAAGAATCGGTGGTAATGGTTAGCCAGGTAGAAGGGTACAAAGAGAAACGACCCCCAACCACTTCCAGAGGAAAGCAGTTGGGCCACTATTCAGGAGCGCTGGTAGGATTGGCCAGGGAAAGAATCCCTGGAACCCTGGTTATGCGGACCCCCTTTGTCTCGAAAGGGGCATCTTCCCTGTGAGTTTCCCCCTCTGCCTCTAGGGGAGAACTCGGCCTGTGTTTCACGGAAAGAACCTTGAGACTTTTTGTGCCATATCTTTCCACTCTTCTGGTTTCTGGAGAAAACCCGTTGAGGGGAAGAATAATGGACAGCCACAGTAGAAGGGGTCTTACCATCCTGTTCACATCTGGCCAGTGTGCTTTTAACCTTGGGTCTGAACAACAAAGAGACTTCAATGGGAGCATTGAGAAAGGAAACTTTGAAGGGTTGTGCGAAATTACACAAGTGCATCCAAGCATGTCACCTCAGAACAGTGTCTGAACCCGCCATTATAGCTGCTTCTTCTGCTGCGTGAGATATCAGGCGCATGGGGGAGTTAGATATCAATTCGATGGTGGCTAGCTGAGAGGCCAGTTTGTCACGGACCTCATCAGACACAGCTCCAGCCAAAGTTTCAGAGAGCTCAGAAATTAAGTCTCTTTGAAGCTTGGTAAAATGTGCCATGTAGTTCAGGGACCTGACTGCAAACATTGCTGATGCAAAAGTACGCTTCCCTAGTCTGTCCAGAGCCCAGAACTCTTTGTTGGGCAGATGGACAGTTTGGCTTTCTTCTTCCCGCCAGGTCCTTTTTAGTTGTGGCTGCCACCACCAAAGCATCTACAGGAAGACCTTTGGACCAATGAGGATCACTAGCAGGAGGGGACAAAATTTTATCTGGCCTCCGGGAAATGGCCTCAATGGTGTCAGGAGCCCTCCACGCATGCTTCCGACAAGCTGGACAGGTTTGTCGGTAGGTGGAGTAACCCAGGAGGTGGGGGCCGGGCACGAAAGGCCTGCAGGAGCACAGACTCTTCAGAGGTCGAGTTAGAGGGCTGCCAGTCACCTCTCTGTTTAAGGATTTCAAGGATATCACCAAAGGATACCTCGGAGGGTGATTGAGGGGACCCTTCCCCATCATCAAAGTATGTCTCTTCAGTAAGGGACTCCTCTGTGGAGTCCATGTGCTTCCTCTTGCACGAGCTCTTTTGATGATCTTTCTCAGAGGGAGAAGCTGGGAAAGACAGCGCAAAAGGGGTATCCTGCGGGAGTATGTCCCGAGGCCCTTGCACCCGGTGTCCGCTACCAGCGGCTTGTGTACATTGCGGTCCAGAGGAGGGCGGGGAGAGTGATAGCACAGGATCGCCAACCGACGCCAGAGACTTCTCCATTAGCTGGAAGACTAGTCCACCTGAAGAGGGGTGGGGGCCCAGAGCAGGGGTCACTCCTCGCCTAAGTCGCTCAGCCTGCCAACCCCGGAGTCCGTCGATGGCAATGAAATGCCAAAGTACTTATGCCACAGCTGACATCCTGGGCCTTGGCAAGACTCTCCTGCCACAAAGGCAACTGCGGCTCCTTAGTGAGGTCCGTAAAGGGAACCATAGTGGGGGAAGACTGTGCTATATCACGGGGCTTCAAAGGCAATGAAGGAGGAGAATAAGTAGGAGTCTTTGGTAAAGGGTGATCACCTACCGAGGAAGGATAGGTTCTGTGGGGCGGGATACCTCTGGCCAAAAGCAAATGATCCACAAGACACAACACATCGTGTTCAGAGAGGCTTCTAGTGGATTTCATGGACATGGCTGAGGGAGAGTCAGGTCTATCCAAGGACGGAGCAAGCTCAGTGCCCACATGGGGGAGGTCTGCACCCAGAACAACGGAGCTGTAATGGACTGAACTGGTGTCTGCACCGAGGAAATCATCAGTGCCGAAGGCATGGTCTGCACCGACGATGAGGTCAGTACTGAAGTGGTTGTCAGTGCTAAGGTCTTAGCCGAGAATATCAGTGACGAAAACTGAATGGTTGGTACTGAGAGGGTAGTGGGCATCGAAACATCCATCGACGTCGGAACAGTCTGCATCGACTGGACAGTCAGTGCCGGTAAGGGAAATAAATCCAAACACAAATTCCACGCACTTTACCAGTTGCCTTTTATTAAACGATCCGGTACCTCGGCCTTTCGCCTTCAATGGATCACAAAAAATGTGTATTTTTTCATGTGTATATATACATAAGTTAATAACAATTATCACAAGCACCTAACATCAATTAATCAATCAGTCGCTGATATATCGCTGATATAATCACAAATTTAAAGTGACATTTACAATCAATTAGAAAGTGAAACAATGTATCAAAATAAACCACATAAGAAATGTTAAATAACATACATAATATAATAATTATTATTATTATAGCATAATTAAATACCTAATTCCAAATTAAGTCCATGGGGCTTCAGATTTTTAAATTTTAGAATCATTTTAGTCTCCAATTCAAGTAATTTATAGGAATAGTCCCCCCCCCTCCTCCAGTAAAAAATGGTTTACCCAGTACACAAAATCTCAAACTATTTGGGCAACCATCATGTTTATCAAGAAAATGCTGGGCCACAGGGCTACTTTCACTATGGTTTCTAATATCTTTTAAATGCTCTAAAATACGAATTCTAACCATCCTTTTAGTTTGCCCTATGTACCAAATGCCTACACATGAACAACCTAGAATATACACTACTCCTATTGATCTACAGTTAAAGTAAAATCTAGGAGCAAAGGGTATACCATTAATCCTATTTACATTAATTACCCTCTCACAAAGACTACAGTGACCACAAGGATGTGTACCTGGAGAAAAATTATACATGTTCTTCGTCTCACATTGCTGCAGTCATAACCTGTGGGTAGTCCGCTGTCCTCGGTCGGCCCGAATACCAAAGAGTTAGGCTGGCGTCGGTCATGGTCGCCCGGAGCTGACGTCAGTACGTAGTAGTACTTAAGCGCATGACCGACGTCATATCCTCAGTCTTTCTTGCCGCGTGGTCCGAAGCAGAAGCAGCGTTTGCAAGTGCCGTTCGGCGTTCTGAAATTTTCAATTTCGAGTTACAGACCGAAGACCAAGTTGGGCTAAGTACCCCGTTGGGGAAAATTTTTGTCTTTTCTTGCTTCAGTTAATCCGGATGCCAGAAAAAGTTAATAATTGTATTTCTTGTGGGAAACAGATACCTCATAGGGACTACCATTCTGTCTGTATTCCTTGCTTGGGGCCTGAGCACGACGTAGTCGGGTGTCGCTTTTGCGCTAGATTTAATAAACGCACCATTAAACGTAGATTAGACTGTGCTAGGCTTGTTTTCGATGGCGGTGTAACTACAACATGCCGTCGGATCCTCCGACGCCCGCTACCGCAAAAAAACGAAAAGATAAATCTTTAAGGTCTAAACCGGATGAGTCGTCCGTTGCGGACGCCGGTTCTATGGAAACCACGGTTGAATCTGTGGATCCAGCCGAGGTCTCTGCTGAATCCCAGGGGGAACCTTTACTTTTGCAGGAGTTGGCTTCTCAGGAGTTAGGCCAGGCCGAGGGTGCTTCTCAAGTATCTGTAGTTCCATCCTTACAAAAGGTTATTAGGCCTTCTACCTCAGTGACTAAAGGCCCTGCTAAGGCTAAACCTGGTCTTTCTGGTACGGGCCATAGCCCTAGTTCTTCGGGTTCTGTTCCTAAAAAACATATGTTGAAAATGGCAGAGGATCTGATTACTTTGATTAGGGGTTCTATGCCCCCTCCTGAGAAGAGTCCTAGGGTGGAGACAGATTTAGAGGGAATGGAGCATTCTTCAGATTACTCTGAGTCCTCAGCTGAGGATATTCAGGATTTCCATCCCTATTCAGATTCGGATGCAGAGGATTCCTGTCCTTCTGCTTCACCTCCAGAGGATTTTTCCTTTTCTGAAACCTTGCATTCCATGAGGGAGCATTTCAAGTGGGAAGGTCAGGATTTTTCTGATTCTTGTAAGAGGCTGAGGGAATTTTTGTTTTTGCCACAACATAGGCCTTTGGCTATTCCCCCCGTTTTAGATGTTGTTCAGGATGTTTTTTCTGAAGCTTCACTTAATCCTGATTCTTTACCCCCTGCCCCTGTCAAGCCAGACAGGTATTACAGAGTTCCGGAGGCACATAAATATCTGTATAAGAGTCCTAGGGCTGACCCGGAAACTATTATTCAAGGGCCGAAGGATGTCAGGGCTTCTGTGGTTAAGAATCCAGTTCCTTTGGATAAAGATTCTAGAGCTTTGGATAGGTGGGGGAAAAAAGTGTACACCTCTTCTACGTTAGCTATGAGGGCTTTAAATTGCCAATTTCATATGTTGAAGTATCAGAACTTTCTGTTAGGTCAATTGAAATCTAAGGTAGAGGCTTTATCTGAGGGTATAGAGTGTAAGGAATTGCAGGACTTGGTTCATGCTTCAGATCAAGTTGGTAAACATTCCTTGCAGTGTGGCTTCGATGCTCTTCAGGCTTCATCCAGGGTGGCTGCTACTGGTTCAGTTATTCGTAGACATGCCTGGCTTAAGGATCAAAATTTGTCAGAGCAGGTGAAAGCTCGGATTTTGGATGCTCCTCTTCAATCTGAAGTTCTTTTTGGTTCCCCTGTGGAGTCAGTTTTGAAAAAGATGGAAGATAAAGCTAAGTCTATGCAGACGGTTAAGGATTTTTTGCAAGTGCAGCCCCCTAAGTTTAGCAGGAATTGGCCTGCAAGAGGATGGTCCTACCCTTCTTCGGATTTTCAGTCTAGGGGCAGGTCTAGACGTGGTAGGGGTAGGGCTCAAGCTCAGGGTTCCTTCAGACCTAGGACTTGGAATTCTCCTGCACAATCTTCTGGTGAGGGCAGGGGTCAGCCTTTTCGTAAACAGACCCAATGACCTGTATTTTCAGCTGACAGACCCTTCTTTTCTGGCAGCTCCTCTAGGAGGAAAGTTGGCACTTTTCAAACAAAATTGGCATGTGGTCACCCAGGACAAATGGGTGTTGGACATAATAAATCTAGGCTACAAGTTTTATTTCCACACTTTTCCTCCTTTCAGAGGCATGCCAGATGTACCTCCTCAGCAAAGGCTGGAGGCTCAGGAACAAATTTCTTTGCTTTTACAGATGGGAGCAATCCAGGTGGTACCTCCGTCAGAAGTAGGCCTAGGGTTTTATTCTCGTCTATTCCTAGTGCCAAAGAAAGGAAACACTTGGAGGCCAATTCTGGATTTGTCCATTCTCAATACATACCTAGACATTCCAAAGTTCAAGATGTTAACTTTACAGCAACTTCTGCCTATGCTAGGCAAAGATCACTGGATGGTAACTCTGGATCTCAAAGAGGCCTATCTTCACATTCCTATCAGGCCCAGCTGCAGGAGATTTCTACGATTCCGGGCTGGTACTTCTCATTATCAGTTCTCTGCATTGCCCTTTGGTTTATCTACTGCACCCAGGGTGTTCACAAAGGTTCTGGCTCCTGTAATAGCGTTCTTCAGACTGAGGGGAATTCAAATTTATCCTTATCTGGACGATTGCCTGATTCTTGCTCAAGACAAAGACAAGTTACTTCAACATCTACAGTATGTAATGGCAGTTTTAAGGTGCCTAGGGTATTCTGTGAACGAAATAAAGTCCAGTTTAGTACCCTCTCAGGACATGTGCTTTCTGGGTGTGAGACTGAATACAGCCTCTCAGATGGCTTTTCTGACCCCGGACAAACAAAGAACTCTTCACCTATACTTCCAGCAATTATCAGTACTGTCCAGGCTGACTGCAAGGACAGTCCTACAAGCCTTGGGGTTCATGGCATCTTGCATTCTAGTACTTCCCAATGCCAAACTGCATATGAGGAAGCTTCAGTGGTATCTCAAAAGTGTATGGACTCAACACTGCCACGATTTGGACACTGTCATTCAGATAATACCTTGCATCCAGAAGGAATTCTTGTGGTGGGCACAGGAATGTCACCTAAACGAGGTACTCTCTGTGACCCGACCAGAGGCGAGTCAGATCATAACGACGGATGCCTCAGAACTGGCTTGGGGAGCACACTTCAATGGGAAATGGATTCAAGACACGTGGCCTCCCAGACTACAGCATTTGCATATCAACATGGAGATGTTAGCAGTCCAGTTTGCCCTGATGGCTTTCAAGGGCCTACTTCAACCAGGACAGGTGTTGATTCGAACAGACAACACTACAGTCATGTGGTACATCAACAAGCAGGGGGGAACCCATTCTTACCCTCTTTGCAGACAAGCAATGATTTTATGGGAGACTGCTCTGAGTTTGCACATCACTCTTCAAGCTCGGTTTCTGCCAGGAGCACAGAACTCCCTAGCAGATGTATTGAGCAGACATATTGTGGACCCCCACGAGTGGAAATTGGATCCTCAGGTATTCCAGCAGTTGACAGTGGCTTGGGGAACTCCAGACATAGATCTGTTCACTTCTCCTCTAAATTTCCAACTACCAAAATTTTGCACAAAGATGTTTCACCCAAAAGCTTGGAAAGTGGATGCTCTATCTTTCATTTGGAACAACCTTCATGTCTATGCTTTTCCTCCTCTGCCTCTCCTTCCCAAGGTACTCTTGAAAGTCAGGCGGGACAAGCCTTGCATGATTCTAATAGCACCAGATTGGCCACGTCAGCACTGGTATCCTCTGCTGAGGAGTTTAATTCAGGAGCCTCCTTGGCCTTTGCCACAGCTTCCTCACTTGTTGTCCCAGTCAAGCAGTCATTTGCTCAATGTCAGGGTGCAGTCCCTACATCCAACGGCCTGGCGTATTCTGTTTTAGAGCCTGTGGGATCTCAGCTTCCTCAACAAGTTTTAGATGTCCTTTTGGAAGCTAGGCGGCCTAGCACTAGAAAAGTTTATGCTGATAAATGGAGGAGATTTTTTCTTTGGAGCACAACAAAGGGCTTTGATGTCTCGGTGCCTAATTTGAGTTTTACACTACAGTACCTTACTGAATTACTGGACAAGGGTTTGTCATTTTCCTCTGTGAAGGTTCATGCTGCAGCCATTTCTGCTCACTATGATTGTGACCCTCCTTTATTTTCTCACCCTTTGTTTAAGCAATTTCTTAGAGGGGAAAAAAAAATAAGACCCCCACGTAGAGCTCCTACTCCTTCCTGGGATCTCAATTTTGTGTTGGAGAAGCTTACTTTGCCTCCTTTTGAACCTGCAGCTACGTCTGAATTGAAGTTTTTGTCTTGGAAGACTGCCTTTTTGTTGGCCATCACTTCTGCTAGGAGGGTATCTGAATTGCAGGCTCTCATGGCAGTTGAACCTTTTCTGATATTCCATAAGGATAGAGTTTCTTTGCGTACTAACCCTACTTTTATGCCAAAAGTGATTTCTAATGTGGCCTTGAACCAGTCTATCCATTTGCCTACTTTTTATGCTGATCCCCAAAATAAAGGGGAAAAAGTCTTGCATTCGTTGGATATCCACAGACAGTTATGTTACTATTTGAGCAGAACTAAGGAGTTCAGACAGACTCAACAGTTATTTGTTACTTTTGCTTTGAGTTCTCAAGGGAAAGCTGTTTCAAAGCAGACTATTTCAAAGTGGATTGGTAACTGTATTGCTTTTTGTTATTCTCATCATGGGAAGAATGTTCCTGCTGGGATCAGGCCTCATTCCACTAGGGCTACTGCTACATCTACTGCTTTTTTGAGGGGTGTAGCTACTAAAGATATTTTGGAAGCAGCTACTTGGAGTTCAGTTCACACTTTTACCAAGCATTACCATCTCCCTCTTTATTCCAAGTCCAGGGCTGGGTTTGCCACTGCTGTCTTACAAGGCATGTTAGCAGCCCCTAATGCTTTTTAGTTTGCCAGCCTCCCCTTTTCCTTTGCTTTGGGATTCTACCCACAGGTTATGACTGCAGCAATGTGAGACGAAGAACATAGTACAGTTTTGTACCTACCATAAATGTAGATTTTCGAGGATCCACATTGCTGCAGTCCTATTTTCCCTCCCTCCTTCCCCTCTATTGTTGGGGTTGTTGTTGTTGTGGTGGTATTGTTGTTGTTGTGCCTTTGGGATTATTGTTATGTTTTCCTTTGTGGTTGTTGGGCATTTTCTTTTTCTTTTGGGTCTGGCCTTTCCTTTTTAAGGCATTCTGACATCTGGGGCAAGAAAGACTGAGGATATGACGTTGGTCATGCGCTTAAGTACTACTACTTACTGACGTCAGCTCCGGGCGACAATGACCGACGCCAGCCTAACTCTTTGGTATTCGGGCCGACCGAGGACAGCGGACTACCCACAGGTTATGACTGCAGCAATGTGGATCCTCGAACATCTACATTTATGGTAGGTACAAAACTGTACTTTTTCATCCCCTTTCAAGAAGTTATAATTCAATAGCTCTTTTAGATTTTTCCCCCTCTTATAAGAAAAAGTGATATGTTTAGGAAAAAGATGACCTATATTCTCATCCTTACTAATAATATACCAATATTTTCTCACTACCTTCACTAATTCATCTGATAGAGGGGAACATTCTGTAACATAAAATAACCTCTCCTCACCATCACACTCTTTATTATTAAATACTCTAAGAGTGGATCTATCCAAAGTACTCCTAAAATTTTGATACTTACAAGAATTGTCATCAATAATCCCAAGTAACCTGTTTTTACATTTTAACAAATGATCTTTATCATAACCCCTCTTACTCAGCCTCAACTCAACATTATTTAATTCATTATCCCTCTCCATTTCATCACTAGTATGGTCAAAAATTCTTTTAAATTCACCTGAGGGTAATGAATGCAATAAATGCCCAGGATGCATGCTGCTCGCATGTAGGAACATATTTACTGAAGTACTTTTCCTAAACGGCCTATAGCCAATACGTTCCTCATCATTATATAGAGTCACATCCAAAAAATGAATCCTTTGCCTATTAAATTCATAAGAGAAGGTTAGTTCATGTTCATTCTTATTTAAAATTTCAAAAAAATCCAAAAAATCACAAATATCACCCCTACAAATCAGAAAAAGATCATCAGTAAAACGCTTATATAATACAACGTTCTTTTTATAAAACAGAGTGGGATAAGTAAATTGCCTTTCAAAAAATCCCATGTAAATAATGGCATATGAGGGCGCAAAAGCAGCCCCCATAGCTGTTCCCTTCAATTGCAGAAAAAATTCATTGTTAAGGCAAAAATAGTTATGGGTAAGACAAAATTCAAGTAAGTTAACCAAAAAAGTTGTTCTAGGTCCATCACCCAGCATCTCCATCACTGCTTCCAATCCCCATTTTCTACTAATATTTGTATACAGTGATTTCACATCAATGGTCACCCAATAATAATCTTGACACCATTTCACCTGAGAGAGTTTATCCAACAAATCTTGAGTGTTGGAAATGTGTGCTGTCACTTTATTCAAATATTTTTTAAGATGAAAATCCAGGAAGATATTCACATTACTTAACAAAGAACCTATCCCTGACACTATTGGCCTACCTGGGGGTCTTTCCAAACATTTATGCACTTTAATAATCCAAATCCGAGGCCCTTGTCAGCGAAAACAGCAGCTCAACAAATAAATCCTTAACGCAGTTTATTGACAAAAAAACAAAGCGTTTTCACCACAATTATATGTAGCTTCATCAGAGGTAAGATCTTACCTCTGATGAAGCTACATATAATTGTGGTGAAAACGCTTTGTTTTTTTGTCAATAAACTGCGTTAAGGATTTATTTGTTGAGCTGCTGTTTTCGCTGACAAGGGCCTCGGATTTGGATTATTTTTGGTTTCTTCAATTGTTTCTGATTTATGCACTTTAGGCAAGGCATGAAAATTAGGTGTCAAGGGTTTCTTAATAAACAATTTACAAACATCCTTATGATTAAAGAAACCAAGATGTTCCCCTCGCTCTAATAGAGTTAGAAGTTCATTGTTAAATTCCATAACTGGATCCTTTTTCAAGCGCTTATATTCAACCACATTGTTTAGTAAATCTTCTACCATTTCACAATAATTTGATTTCTGTAAAATGACCCAGTTACCACCTTTATCAGCACACTTAAAGATAAATTCCCTTTTAACTTTCACCATGCTCTTAAGGGCCATCCATTCATTTTTATTTAAGTTATACTGCTTTTTGTTCTTATAGAATCTATCCAACATTAGTGACAATTCTTTAAACAGAACTTTAAAAAAAGCGGCAATAGCAGGTACCTTAATATTAGGTGTAAATTTGCTATCAGAAACCAAATAGGGTAGTGACAATTTACCATAACCTGTGTGATAATAATCCACATTCTCTGTTTTTTCATCTTCACAAACAAAATCAGCATCTTCATACTCATAAATAGATACATTTAATAATTCATCACACTCAAGATTATTTTCATCTGATATATTATTAACAGGGTTAATAGCACTGTTCTGAAAATACACTTTCAAGTATAGTTTTCTAATAAACATTTTTAGTTCCATATATAAATCACCAAGGGAGGGAAAATACGTAGGCACAAATTTACTGCCTTTAAGCAACACAAATTTCATGTCATCATTAAGAACCAAACTAGATAAATTAATAATACATAATGTCCGTTCATTCTGTAGACTCACTTGTTCATTCCTTGAAGCGATTTCTGCCCTTTCTGCCATTCCTTCCCCGACCTGATTTATTGGTTTGAAAGGAATTATTTGTCCTCGAGGAACTTGATGTACCATTTGCACCCTCAGTCTCCAAATTAACATCATTAATGGAGTCAGCAAAAGTCACATTTTTAGTACCACAAACATTTCCTTCTAGTTCCCCTGAGGACGCTGAAACACTTCGTCGCTTCTGTAAGCCTCTCCTGACCTTTGACCTACTACGCGTGGGCTCACGTTGCCATGAGAACAGAATACCGGTCTCATAGTCTTTCATATCCCGTAGAAGTTTATTTCTTTTACGCTGCAAGATATCAGTTTCTAGTTTGGAAATCTTTTCATTGATTTTAGAAAATTGCATCCTGAAACAGGACTCCTCCACCACCTCATCCTGTAGATGCAATATTTCACTTTTTAATTTATCGTGTGCTCTTTGGTTCCGTTTAACTAATATACGGAGCCATTTCATAGTACACTCTAAAGAAGCCTGTTTCCATTCATCAAATAAATCATGTTCCTCTTCTAAAAATTCAATTGCAGGAAGTCGATCAATACCTAAGCCTCTAGGAGTTAGATTCAAATTAATGTACTTTTCCAAGAGGCGAGTATCAAGGAACAAAGCAGTTTCTTTAGTCATAAGTCTTTCTAATAATACAAAACGACCATCTACCTGGCTATTACCACCAACATTCCATGGATCCATATTGGTAAACTTTTTTTCATGCTCACTGACCACATCAGCGAAAAAGGTGGCTCCTGGCATATTCATCTGCCCGAAGCTCCAGTTGCCTGTGTCATCTTGCAACCGGTAAGTGCCTGAATAATGAATAGCGAATAAATCCAAAAACACCAGCACAAGGAAAATAAATCCAAACACAAATTCCACGCACTTTACCAGTTGCCTTTTATTAAACGATCTGGTACCTCTGCCTTTCGCCTTCAATGGATCACAAAAAATGTGTATTTTGTATATATACATACATAAGTTAATAACAATTATCACAAGCACCTAACATCAATTAATCAATCAGTCGCTGATATATCGCTGATATAATCACAAATTTAAAGTGACATTTACAATCAATTAGAAAGAGAAACAATGTATCAAAATAAACCACATAAGAAATGTTAAATAACATACATAATATAATAATAATTATTATTATAGCATAATTAAATACCTAATTCCAAATTAAGTCCATGGGGCTTCAGAGGCAATGAAGGAGGAGAATAAGTAGGGGTCTTTGGTAAAGGGTGATCACCTCCCGAGGAAGGATAGGTCCTGAGGGGCGGGATACCTCTGGCCAAAAGCAAATGATCCACAAGATGCAACACATCGTGTTCAGAGAGGCTTCTAGTGGATTTCACGGACATGGCTGAGGGAGAGTCAGGTCTATCCAAGGACGGAGCAAGCTCAGTGCCCACATAGGGGAGGTCTGCACTGAGAACAACGGAGCTGTAATGGACTGAACTGGTGTCTGCACCGAGGAAATCATCAGTGCCGAAGGCATGGTCTGCACCGACGATGAGGTCAGTACTGAAGTGGTTGTCGGTGCTAAGGTCTGAGCCGAGAATATCAGTGACGAAAACTGAATGGTCGGTACTGAGAGGGTAGTGGGCGTCAAAACATCCATCGACGGAACAGTCTGCATCGACTGGACAGTCAGTGCCGGTAAGAGAGTCTGAACCAAGGAGCTCCTCGGTGCCGTTGCAGTATGGGGGCACACTAGTCAGTGCCGAAGTCGCAGATGGTGCCGATGGCTTTGGTGCCGAAGGTCTTGGCACCAAAAGCGCTGGAGCCGAATAAGTCAAATCCAAACTGGAAAGCTTAGCTTTCTTGGGTCTCGGTTCCTGAGAGTCCCCAGCTGGGGACTAAGGAAGAGACTTGGCCTTTTTATGTTCATCACTCTTTTTCTTATGGGATCTTGGAGGTGTTGAAGCCTCCGACCAAGAAATAGCCTCTGAAAAAGGAGATTTAAGTAGCCCCTTCAATATTAATTTTTTTTTTGTCTTTCAATTAACGTCCTGTTAGAGAAATTCTTACAAATCCCACAAGGCAGGTCATTTGTTAAATGAGGCACACCCAAGCAGTAGACACACAGAGAATGTGCATCTGAAGTAGGTAATTTATGGCCACAATCCAAACATCTTTTATACCCTGGAATACCTTTTTTGTCTGCCATGTAAGAAGGAAAGAAGGAAAAGCCAGAAAAATACCAGCAATGGTACAAGAAATACCCGAAGGTAAGAAGGAAAAAGGGTTTACCAACGATGGTAAAAAAGGAATTACCTCGAGGTAAAAAGAGAGGAAAAGGAGTTGAAAAGGATTTGAAAAAGGGTAGTCGCTAAATGCGATAAGGTAAGAGGCAACTAATAACTTTTTTTGTGAAAAAAGCTGTCTTTGAACTTAGTATGAACAAATGTATAGTACTTAGCTCAGGAGAAGTAGCTTGATATGACCAAATGGCGATGCGGCAAATGAAATCTGAGGTAACAGGGAGAGGGGAATTTTGGGTAAGAGTTTTTAGCTCGAGAGTTTGTAGCTGGCGCGAGCTTGGAAGATGGCCGGCTTGGTTCTGAGGTCGGAACCGACTACCCACACGTAAGGAATGAACCAGGATTAACAATATCAGATCAGTTATTTTCAGTCATTTTCTTTATTATGAAGGAGAATATTTTAAACAAATTATCTGGTGTTGCGATGGGGAACAACTTGTGCCTCCCCCCTGCTAATATTATCCTTTGGCACTGGGAACAGAATTTGTTTTTTTTAAATCTGATTGTGTGTTTTATAGCTACTTATTTTTGCTTTCTAGATAACATATTGTGTGGAAAGGCACTGTATCTGAGCTTGCTAATTTTATTGTTTTCTTAAATACATCTACAGATTTTTTTTTTAAAATTTGCTTATTCCCACTCCTTTGAAAGAATTGATTATTTAGACATTACTGTAGTCAAGGATATGCCCAATAAAAAGCTTCAGTTCCTTGTTATATAGAAAACCCACATATTCCAGTGCCTATTTACACTACACTAGTAATCACCCACTAAGACAGAAAAAATCCTTGTGAAAGGCCAAATGGTCTGTATTTCAATAAATAGTGTCAAGTGATGACCAGTTTTTGTTAGAAATTGACAAATTGATCAATATGTTTTTGTAAAGAGGATACCCAAGAAAATGCTGGGTGATTAATTAAAGATGAAATGTGTTGATAAATTTTATCCCCTGTTAGGGAAAGGTCTTCAGAAAGAAGAGACTCCACATGAAGAGCCTATTAACTATGAATAGACCATGTTAATTAAATAAGGCCAACATAGCAATGCCATTAAGCAAGTAATGGTTAGTAATTGGAGAGTTATTGAATATGATGACATCACTCACAGTATGTTAGGTGCTGGGCCACAGTTTGTATATAAGAGGCATTTTAATTAAAAAAAAAAAAAAAAACGATGGAACTAGCTGTGGCATCCCATCTCTGATAGTCCTACACAAACATTAAGAGGTATGGCAAAATGTGAATCCCGTTCACAATGTAAATACATCCATGTAGGCTGTTGCTTAAAATTAAAAAGTTGTGACTTTGAGTTCAAATCATACAAAACTGTGATTGTAATTCCACCAGAGGGTTTATCTTGCTTTTTGTGATTTTTGTCATTATTTTTACATGGGAAAAACTGAAAGAGCTTTAAAAATGCATTTATGAGTCTTATTACGATTTAAAAACCCTTAATGACACACTGCCCTTTATAAACACAGGTTTGTTTGTCCAGACAGTAGTTTGTTTTTATTTTTTGTGTTAGAACAAGTTTTGCCAAGTATTAGACATGGAGCCTGGGAACAAAGACTTGACTATAGGGAATTACTCTGACAGCTGAGATTAGAATCAAATTCATTTCCTGGTTTAAATATACGCTGTCTCTCAGCAGTACATTTAAATTGCGAGCATCTAAGTTGTAACTATATATATATTTTTTGGTTGCGGTATTATTCAGTTCCATGTATAATATCAAGTCATTAATTTAATCTTGGTATCTACCAACATTTTAATTGATTTTAAATGTTTTTTCGCGATTGTGTAATTAATCAGTTTAAGGCTTTGGAATTGGGATTTTTTGTTTCAAGTCATGTGATGTTATTTTTTTATATTTAAATGGATTTTGATTGTATTACATTTCATGTTGATGAAGTCAGATTTATTAGGGATGAACGCGCTTAACGTTTTTGTATTATAAATTGTGGTTACAGTTCGCTTGTCATCTGGTTAATTGTTCAGCATGCGCTGACTTTGGAGGCTCCCTTGAGTTCTTTGGTTATTTGTTTCTTACTCAAGGTTTCTTCTCTCTGGTTGTGCATCTTCCCTAGATACTGTCAGCCACTATATCTCTACTTTATTATTCACAGATGAGGTGACTTTGTGTTCTGCTCCTGAAGTAAAAACTGACAGAAAGTCTTTGCTATTCCACTAATCACACTCCTTTCCTCAAAAAGCACCACACTCCCAGAAGTACATCTCCCTAGGTTTCCCATCAGTCACTTATGCAAATTTGTAATCTATGCTATCTTTTTAGGATTCTTCAACAACCTCTTGTTAGACAGTGAAAAACCTTTTTGAAGTCTAAGTGTAGCGTGTCCACTAGGTTCATGTATCCATTCCAGCAATTACCTAGTCACATAAGTATCCCATTTTTTTTTTAAACAGGAAATATCTTTATTAAATTATGACTTATGACATAGGCAATCATACATTTTATATAAATGAAAAGAAGCCATATTGATATAATTGTAGCTGCAAACATTATATCTCACTTATAATCTATCCAGTCATTGTCAGTCAGACATTGCATAGCTCATTCATATCCTGCTTTCTTTTAATCCTCATTCCTCCTCTACATGTATTGTTCCCACAGTTCCCATTTTTTATATGTAATTTTCTCCTACCCTTTTCTAAAGATCCCAATTCCATTTGTTTTATCTTGGTTACTATATTCACTACTTCTAGTTAGCTTAGACTTTGGCTTCCATTTTCCAGTAATTGTTTTTTTGGCAGCCACCATAATTAGACTCAGCAGGGCCTTATTATGTCTAGGCAACTCCAATTCTGTATCATAGCTCAAAAACATAATTTCCTTAGTTACACCAGAAAGTATGTAAACACTACCAAGCAAAGATCCTAAACCTTCTACACTGTTACATATTTGGGAGACATACATATATCCCTTTTTGTTTCTTGTTAATTGCTTATTCATTCTCTCTCTTACCAATCCTTTCTAACCTCTTCTGACTTTTATAATTATACAGTATTTTTGTATGCTCTACTAATTGTTTCTTTTTTAGCAGCAGCTTCTCTTTTAGATTCTACTAAAAACTTGACCAGTGCTGGTCTTTCTCTTAGGATTCCCCTATTTCTTTCTCTTTGCTTGTACCATAATTATCCCATGTTAGACAAATATATCTTTGACATCAGTGCATGCCTGTAATCATTCATAGGTTCATAGGTTCATACTAGGCTATCTGCCCGAGGGCATTTATAAGCCTAGCCCATAGTTTTGTGGCTTACGCCACCCCTTTAGTTTGGAGAAACTATGCCCATTATTTTGCTGTGCCTCTGTCGAGCAGTGACACTGAGGTAACCCCTGGGGTGTATCTGCGATCTCCCATCCATTGGTCAAGATTCCTCTTGAACAAGGCCAGCGAGGTGCTCTGCCTCACATAAACCGGGATTTTGTTCCACAGCATAGGGAGTCTTTGGGTGATGAATCTATCCCTCCAGCATGTCCTATTAATAACCGTGTCGAGGTTTAAGTCTCCCGCCCTTGTGGCTCTGAGGGATCTAGATTTTTTGAGATGAAGCATGTTCATCAAATCTGGGTTTGACATGGCCTTGTATGTCAGGCATAGGTCACCTCTGAGCAAGCGGTAAGCAACTGAATATAACTGGACTATTTTCATATACGTAATTCAACCTTTGCATTAGACTCTTATAACAGATATCAAAAGACTTCATCTACTAGTCCCAGTAGGTAGAACTGTACCTGGGGATACCTGTGGGGGTGCCACAGGGTGAGCAGACCCTTGCTATGGATGCATCTGGCCTTATTTGACAGGAGCTATCTGGTACAGATGAAGGAGCTACGAACCCTGGAGCAAGACAGTGCAAGTAGAAACAAGGCCTTTAAGTTTACACTGATGCAAGTGACTCTGAAGATTGTCACTGAGAATGCCATGGTATAATGTATGAACATGTAGGGGGCACTTGTTTACCAACTGTGCAGTCTAACAGCTAGCAGCCCAGTTAAGCTTGCATCTCCAAGCTTCCTACAAATCCTTGCCCAGAACTGGATAGCATTTGAGCTAATCAGATCTAGCAGCAGTAGCTGTGAGTGGAAGCCGAACTCTAAAGTGTTCTTATCCATTAACCGTGTGTGGAGTCTGCTGTGGCAAAGTTAATTGTATCAAACATGACTTACCAGCTGCAAACATTTTGGTCAACATTTACACATATTAATGCTTGTACAGTTAATACTTTCAGCAGTCTGGGGTAGTGTGATCTGTGTTATGCATTCCTGTCCTTGCCACTACTGCAGAGGATGCTTCACTAAATCAAAACATACTGGCACTGAATTTCCCTGCTGGCTCATCTCTGGCCCAGGCAACTGTGTTTCAGTGTACTGATCCAGATGGAATACAAGGCTTCCTGTTTACTCCTGCAACATTGCACCTTATTCATACAGGTGAAGCGTTGTTTGTATGTACCCATTCATACTGATAACTTTCAAGGCTCAGCTGTCAGAAGAAGTTGTCATCATCTTGAAAGATGTAAGGCCAAGCAGTAGCCAGTCATGCTTAGATAAATGGAAGGTGCTCTTTCTGTGGTGATCACCCAATGGCAGCTCCCCCCCCCCGAGAGTTTACTGAACTGAAGATTTTACAGCATTTAGTAGAATGTCTCGCAGAGGAGCCTGTCTTGTAGTTTTTTCTTCAAGATGCACCATTTTGGACATTGAAACATCTCTCTCCATGGACCCTTCCGTACTATCCCACTCTTTAGTGAAGCACTCATACCAGACTTACAAAGTGACTAGTGCCCACTCTGTGGGACTTGAACTTTATCATTGAGAAACTAACCTTGGCACCTTTTGAACCAAGTGCACTGATGACATTGAAATCTGAGTCCTAGAAAACATTGTTTGTAGTGACCATAACATCAGCCGAAAGGGTGTCAAAGTTGCAAGCCTTTTATGCACAGAGCCTAGGGCTAACATGTCTTGTATGCCTTTAAGTAAGCAGTCCAGCTGTCTACTTTTTCTCTCATACTCCAGAACAAAGAGGAAGGGATACTGCACTTGTTAGACATCCATAACCAGCTCCGATATTACATTGCCAGAACCAAAGGCAAAGGGCTAGTGAAACAGCTTTTTTCTCATTTTCATGCCAAGCAAGAGCAAAAAGCTTGTATCCAAACAAATCCTTTCAGTATGGCCAGCTGTTTGCATTCCCTCTTTTCTGTGATTCTTGCCTGATGGAAGTATATTCAGTGGTGTAAAGACATGAAGCCTTGACTGTGACCCATTTGAGCTTTGTTTGATTAGCATCAGAAGCACAGGACAAGTCAGGTGGGAGTGAATGTTGGCACTTGCTGGGGAGTGTGCAATTGCTCGGAGAAGAAACCTAGCAGGGCTGTACTGCACTGTCAATGTGTCAGTTAACTAGATAGAGGTGTGGTAGCACAGCTTACCTGCCATTAGTAGCAGTCACGGAGTCTGCAAATAACCCCCAGAGATGGAGGTGAAAGTTTGTGAGATCAGCAAACTGGCCTAATGCCTAGCTTTATAATCTTTGAGAGGACTGATAAAGCTCTCTGGACAAAGAATATGTATAGTGCCCACCCAGAAGAGGAACAAATGAGCCAGTAGGTTGCAGGTAGATGACCCATTGGATAAATCTTGCGGACTGGGCAGGGAATGTGGAGCATGGAAAAAGCCCTTGTTTGCTGTATTCAGATCCCACTTCAGTATGTTTCATCTATCTGTCCTTTGACCAGGTTTGTCCCACTAGGCTAGTGGCCTCTCTTCAGGGGAGACCAGAAGTGATATTTATAGTATTAGGGGAAAATTTGGCCAGGGCATCATGGAACTTCCCATACTGTATTTGATAGGTGCCATGGGATTTTTTACATCCACCTAAGATGCACAAAGTCAAGCAGATGGGGCCTCGGTTTAATATCTCATCTGAAGGACGATACTCTCAGGAGTACAACTTCCATCCTTATTCTGCACTGCACTGTCAACTATCGATCTACCTGATGCAGAAATAGAACCTACAGCCTTCTTTACCAAAGGCAAGTATGCTTTCTGTTGCACCACTGACACTACAATAGAGCATCAGTATCCACCACAGCACCCTTATTTAATCTGCTTGGGGTATTTTTCAGGCAACTATGTGGACATTTTTGCTTATCCTTTACAGATGCTACAAGTCAGATATCTTTTCCCTCTGCTGTTCTTCAGGGCATGATATGACCACTGTCCTTATGGGTTATCCACACTACTGCTTTGGTATGTTTTTTGTAAATAAGAAATAATGCTATAGTTGTGATATCTGTCATGGACATAGCTCAGTTGTATGAGTAATGTATCATAGCTGTGCTTGTTGGACTAGCGGAATCACTACTACAGTACAGTTCCCTTCTACAGGTCTCCTCCAATTACTACCCACTTTTGGAGGTCATGGGGACTGAAGGCTTTAGATTCAGCATAATATCCAGATAGATCTCTGGAATTATCCTCATTTCTTATCCATTTGCCTAACCTAGTTATGTGTCTTGGACACATTTTGTCTGTAATATATAAATGCTGTAGATGATGGAGCAGAGCTATAGGGATCTTGTATAATGTACACACTAAGGACTAGAGTCCCGAGGCTTCACTAGCCCGAGTAGACATTGAGATACTTTTGTACTGGAATAAGATTAATGGCATGAGCACCTCTCCTTTTAAGCCATATGTTGAAATGATGGCTTGGCCAGAGGAAGGAGATTGGCTCATAAGTGGACATCTGTGAAAGTGTAAAGTCAGATCATAAGGACGGTTGCCCATCTTATTGATTTGCTATGTATAAGGAATAATACCGCAGCAGTGATCCATGTAGTTGAACATTTACTGTTTTCATGAGCTACTCACAATTTAAATAGCTCCAGCAGAGGAGTTGCTAACACCCCAGCTAAATGCCTCAAAATCCTTGGGAAGAGCCATCTAACTTGTGCTTTGTCTTTATCTTTCAGGGCCTTTGGTTCATTCTCAGTATTTCCCGTAGCAAATTCTCCATCAGTGTAATTATCTGCATTAATTGTAACTCACTCTGTTATACAAAATTCATATCCTTGTAATATATAAATCAGTACATAAATTTCAAAAAAACTGCCTTATCCATAGCTCATTCATTTCAGAACTCATTTCCTGTCTTCCACTGAGTACTTATAGAAATCATTTTTACCTGTCTTTCTCCTTCCTGTCAGATGTCTTACTAGCTTCATCTTTGTACTTTGTCTCTCTGTATGCTAGTTTCTTCATATTGTCCTGAGGAGGAAATTAAGCCCTCAAGGGATAGAGAGAGAGGTACAGGAGTCACATAGCAGAGGGCTAAGGCTCTGCTGCTTCCTGTATTTGTAGGGTTTGATCCCTTCATTCTATATTTGTCTGCTGTGTAATGCAGAACAAGTCACTGAACCAGGTAATTGCTTTAAGGTAATAGGAAAATTAGGCTGCACTACTCTAATCTCAAGGACGACATGACTAGTAACTACCTATAAACCAGTTCTCCTTGCAGATGATGTTCTTCATGTTTCACTGTTGCAGTCATCACACTTGGGTTATCTGCCTGCAGGTAGCCCTCAGTCGGCCCGAATAACAGAGACTTAGTATTTCTGCATCGGTTGCTGTCGCTCCAGGACTGACGTCAGGTCATCAGGGGTATAAAAACAGGCAGCCGGCACCATTACATCAGTCTTTCTTGCCAAGGTGCCCGAAGCAGAAGCAGTTCCCACGAATGCCAGTCGGCCGCTACCTGAGTTTTCGTTTCCGAATTGAATCATCCTGAAGTCTTCTAAAGCTAAGTACCCCATTGGAGATCCTTTTTTCTTGTTCTAACCGATGTCAAAAAAAGTTAATAATTGTCCCGACTGTGGAAAGCAAATACCACACCGAGATTTCCATTCTTACTGCATCGCCTGTTTAGGCCCAGACCACGATGTACCTCGCTTTCAGTTTTGTGCTTTGTTCAACACCCAAACTATTCGTCGTCAGGCCCTTATTGTCGCCAAATACTTTCGCTCTGGATCTCCATATTCCAAGATGGCTTCGGTAACCCATCCGACTACTGATCTTCTGAAAAAAAGTAAGGGTAAAGACAGAAGCAGACTTCACAGGTCTAAAACTGCTGACGACGCTTCCGTTAAGCTAGTTGCTAGTACTCAGGTGCTTTCGCATCCCCTGATGCCCGCTTCAATGGATACCCAGGTCACTACCGAGACCCGTTCGGAGTCCGGTGTGCTGCGAGACTCTTCTTTGACTATGGAACCTGCGGATGTCTCTACCTTGGATGGGTCCAGGGCCACTGCCCAGGCACCAGCTTCTGAGGAAGTTCTTTGCACTACTGATATTCGACACAAACCGACAACTTTTTTCACGTCTTCAGTTCTGTCTTAAACTGCCACGTTTTTAAGTCCAAGAGTACGAGCTACGCCTAAAAAAACTGGCAACCCAATCTCAAGCAACTGCTGCTTTGCCTCAATATCAAATGCTTAAAAAGGCAGAAGACCTGATTATGCTGATTAGGGGGTAGCCAGCCTTGCCCTGCTAAGAGGAAAAGAGACCTGTCCCCTGCAGCTTTAACAGACCAAGAGTCCGATGACTCTGAGGTTTCTGAATATGAAGACATGGCTTTATCTGCTTATGATGATTCAGATGCAGCAGAATCCATTCCCTCTGCTTCACCTCCAGAGAATTTTTCTTTTGGTGAAACCCTACATACCTTAAGAGAGCATTTCCACTCGGAATGCCAAGACTATCCTCAGTCCAAAAAGAGACTCAGAGGATTTCTTGATTTGTCACAACATAGGCCTTTAGCAATACCCCCAGTCCTGTATGATGTCTTTATGGAATCCAGTCTTACTACTGATACTTTACCCCCTGCTCCTAGGAAACCAGACAGGTTCTACAGAGTTCCTGACTCTCACAAATTTCTTTTCAAAAATCCTACTGCTGACCCAGAGGTCATCTCCCAGGGGCCTAAAGGTATAAAAGCAACCACAGCTGAGAATCCCACCCCTTCGGACAGGGATTCCAGAGCTTTAGACAGATGGGGTAAAAAAGTATACACCTGTGCAACCTCGCCATTAGGACATTGAATTGTCAGTTTCACATGCTGTAGTACCAGCAACATATTATGGAACTTATTAAATAAAAAATAGCTACCTTTACAGACTGTGTAGAAAATAAATAATTACAAGAGCTTATGCATTCTGCAGGCCAAGTCAGTAAACATATTTTGCAGTGTGGCTTTGTTGCCCTAGAAGCTTCCTGCAGGGCAGCAGTCACTGGTTCTGTACTGAGAAGGCATGATTGGCTTAAGAAGCAGACCTTGCCAGACCATGTCAAAATTACTAGACGCTCCTTTGAACAAGGACAATCTGTTTGGCACCAAAGCAGAAGAGGTTCTAAAAAAGGTGGAAGAAAAAGCTAAATCTATGCAGGCAGTCAAGTATTTCTTGCAGGTGCAGCCTCCTAGATTCAGCAGGCATTGCCCCTCAAACATTGGTCCTTTCCAGCCCCCTGTAGGACATCTCAAACTAGATCTAGGAAAAACAGACCCCCCCCCCCCCCAGACTACAGTCTCAGGTTATGCAGAGATCTAAGCAGTGGAGTGCCTCCGCTTCAAAAACAAGGAGTTCTAAGCCACCCCCTTATGGAAAGAATTTACAATGACTTCTCAGCTCCACTCTTCACCTCTGTCCAATTGCTCATCATGCAAAAAACTGGATCTACATCACCAAAGACATATGGGTCCTCGACGTTGTATCCCAGGGGTACAAATTCTGCTTCCACACTCTGCCAACCCCAAAAGGGTTCCCAGACCTTCCTCCAAACCAATGGACAGAGGCACAAAACCAAGTTCATTCACTGCTCCCCAGAGCAGAACAGATAGGTCAAGGGTTCTATTCCATACTTTTCCTAGTACCCAGAAAAGAGGGCACTTGGCACCCAATCCTAGCTCTTTCCATTCTAAACACCTTCTTGGTGGTACAAAATTCAGAATGCTCACCCTTCAGCTGCTTCTTCCTATGCTGTCCAAAGATGCCTGGTTAGCCACCCTGGACCTAAAAGAAGCCTATCTACACATCCCTATCAGGGATTCATGCAGGAAATACATACATTTTAGGACAGGATCTATGCATTATCAGTTCTCTGCACTCCCCTTTGGCTTATCCACTGCTCCCAGAGTTTTCACAAAATGCCTGGCTCCAGCCATTGCCTATTGCAGACAGAGGAAAATTCTAATTTACCCATACTTGGATGACTGTCTGATTCAGGCAGACAGTCAGGAACAGCTCTTGCAGCACCTGACATTTGTAAAGAACCTTCTAACCTCCCTGGGGTACACTGTTAACGAAAAGAAATCAAAACTTGTCCCCAGTCAAAAGATTGTATTCCTGCGAGCAAGCTTGGACACAGCATCCCAGATGGCATTCCATACACCAGAAAAACAGACCTATCTGACAGGCTACTTCACTCAAATGGCCACCAGAACCCAGCTATCTGCAAGGAAAATCCTGCAGACCCTAGGGTTCATGGCCTCTTGCATCCTACAAATTCCATATGCCAGACTGCATATGAGGAAGCTTTAATGGTACTTAAAAAGTCTTTGGTGCCAACATTCTCAGGACCTGGAACCCGGCATACCTATCATACCTTGCCTAAGGACAGAGTTTCTTTGATGGGCAGCAGCATGCAACCACAACAAGGGGCTTCCCTTTACTCAATCCCACGCCGCCCAGACTCTTACCACAGACGCATCAGACTATGCCTGGGGGGCACACAAGTGCATTCAGGGCCACTGGAGCCCAAGTCAAATTCATCTGCACATCAGCTAAAAAGAGATGCTAGCTGTTCAGCACACTCTAACAGCTTTCAAATCCCTACTCTCACCAGGACCCCTGATAATAAAAACAGACAACACCACAGTTATGTGGTGCATCAGCAAGCAGGGAGGAACCCACTCTTACCCACTCTACAGGCTAGCCATGGCCCTGTGGAACATGGCCTTGGACATGCATGTTCATCTGCAAGCTCAATTCCTGACAGGCAAACAAAACTCTCTGGCAGACAGCTTAAGCAGAAATCTCCTAGACCCACATGAGTGGGAATTAGAACCCAGTACCTTCAGCCTTCTACTCCAGAAATGGGGGACCCCAGAGGTAGACCTTTTTGCCTCCCCTTACAATCACCAGCTCAGCAAGTTCTGCACCAGGACATCTCACAGTGGGCCTGGATAGTGGATGCCCTGTCCTTCCAGTGGGAAAATCTCTCAATCTATGCATTCCCCCCTCTGCCTCCTCTCTCAAGAATATTACTCAAAATAAGACAGGACAGACCAAGGACAATCCTGATTGCCTTGGACTGGCCACGCCAGCACTGGTACCCACTACTGCGCAACCTGTCACCGGTGCCACCCTAGCACCTTCCCCAGATCCCTACCTTCCTCACTCAGCAGGGGGACTGAATCTTGCAGCCTGGCTTATTCCTTGAATTCTCCCCCAGTGACCAGCCTAAGCAAGCAGGTGCTGGATGTCATTCTTGAAGCCAGAAGACCCAGTACAAGGAAATCCTATGCTGATAAGTGGAAAAGGTATTGCTCCTGGATTCAATCTAAAGGAGAGGACACAGCACTACCCTCCTTACCTTTAATCCTGGATTACCTAGTAGATTTACTCCACAAAGGCCTATCCTTCTCCTCCATTAAGATCCATGCCTCTGCCATCTCAGCTCATTACAACACCGTACCCACCTGTATTCTCCCACCCTCTCATCAGACAGTTCCTGAAAGGGGAAAACAAGTTAAGGTCACCAAGGAGAGCACCCACCCCTGCTTGGAACCTTAACTTTGTACTGGAAAAGCTCACACTGCCCTCCTTGAACCTGCAGCGTCAGCAGAGTTAAAATTCCTCTCTTGGAAAACACCCTTGCTTCTGGCCATCACTTCAGCTAGAAGAGTGTCTGAGCTACAAGCATTTATGGCTGTGGAACCCTTCATTAGTTTTCATGCTGACAGGATCTTCCTCAGGACTAAAACCCTTCCTTTATGCCTAAAGTGGTGTCCAGTGTGGCTCTCAACCAATCCATCCATTTGCCTACCTTCTTCCCTAATCCTGAAAATAAAGGGGAAAGGATCCTGCACTCCCTGGATGTGCATAGTCAGTGCAGATTCCACTTGGATAGGACTAAGTCCTTCAGGAAATCTGACAAGTTACAACTCAGTTTTGCACCAGGGGCAGAGGACTAGGCCATTTCAAAACAAACCGTTTCCAAATGGGTAGCACACTGCATCCATTTCTGCTACAAACACCATGGGAAACCAACCCCTCAGGGGGTCAGAGCACATTCCACTAGGGCAATTTCTACCTCTACAGCATTCCTCAGGTGAGTCCCTACCAGCGACATTCTGGAGGCTGCTACCTGGAGTTTTGTACACACCTTCACCAGGCATTACCATCTGCCTGTCTTTTCCAAAATCAGGGCAGGTTTTGCAACAGCAGTCCTGCAGGGCATACTAGCCACCCCAGCTCTTCTTGACTGCCTCCGCCCTTTCTTCAGCTTTGAGAATCAACCCAAGTGTGATGACTGCAACAGTGAAACACGAAGAACATAGTACAGTTGTGTACACTTGCCATAAATGTAGATGTTCGAGTGTATTCACTGTTGCAGTCCTGATTTCCCTCCCTCCAGCCCCATTATCTCTCTCCCTCCTCTCTACTTATTACTCACCCCTTACAGGGGTATTGATATTGGTGTTTACTTTTTACTGGTGGTGTTTTTCTCTCATCATAGCTTAGCTCCCTATTGGGGGGCTCCTGATATTTGGGGCAAGAAAAACTGATGTAATGGCGTTGGCTGCCTGTTTTTATACCCCTGACGACCTGATGTCAGTCCTGGAGCAACAGCAACCAATGCAGAAATACTAAGTCTCTGGTATTTGGGCCGACTAAGGGCTACCTGCAGGCAGGTAACCCAAGTATGATGACTGCAACAGTGAATACACTCAAACATCTACATTTATGGTAAGTGTTCACAACTGTACTTTCCCTTTCATCCTGCATTCTCTTTATGATTTCTTTTACTTTTATTAATCCTTAGTAACAGCGTCCTCTGAGCACAGTCATCCTCTCTACTTTACATTCTGTCAGTCATTTCCTCCATAGCATTCGAAATTGCATTTTAATGTCCTTCCATAACTCCTTTTACTTTCTCCCATTCCCCCATCTTCTCAACTATTCTTTTTTCTGTAATGTACACTCCTCTTGTCTTATATGGGGTTTGTGGATCCATCTTATTGGATCTCATCCTAATGGCATACCAAACTAAAGCAGTCATCATATTTATTCAGCAGAATGCTCACCTCCATTTCACATGCTTCATTTCTCCTCTTCAGAGCATTATCATGTATCCTACCCTTCCGTATTGCGCTTGAGTAAAACCTTCTCATTGAATTACCTTAACTAGTTTGTGTTCCTTTCTTATTATCTTTGTAGGAACTGTCCATTTTGTTTCCACTAGATGATAGCTGTTTTTCTTCTACTTCTATCATTTATTAACTCATTTCATACATTAACATTTGAAGGTTTATAAGTGCTCTCAGGATACTAAACTCTTCACTTTATCCCCTTTGAAGCAGATTTATCATTCTTACTGTGACCTGAATGTCTCAGGATTGAGCACTAGGTATGTGCTACAGAAAGTTGGGGTCTTGACTGTGACCCAGATGACCCAGGATTTATTACTGGAAGCCTGTATTGAAGGAATGGACCTGGAAAGGTTGAATGAACATCTGACTCTCCCATCATGGGAAGAGGAGGTCGCAGGCCCCACTGCATGACTAACATGCAGCATCAGTAAGTGTTACTGCATGCAGTACAACTAGGCAATATGTATATTCCTAGTAAGCAGCAGAATTGCATGCTGTAGCTGGATTTAGTTCATCCTTGTAAGCGTGCTTGTGTCAGTGATCCAGGTTTATAAGAATACATGCATGTGAAGCTGCTGTGACCTATAAAGGAGACAAGGAAATGCATTAACAATGACTCCCTAATGATAGCTTTTTTCCAGGAGTTATTGCTCTTGGGGAATAAATGGTCAGATCAGGTAACATATAGAAAAATGCATTTCATGTAATTCCTTCACATAGACTGCCACTCATTTTTTCATGTGGCATTTGCTAAAAGTACTTGTAACTTGACACTACCACATCGTTATCTCTTTAGACTTTGCCCATGTTTACATTACCTTTATTGTATCAAGCCTAAGGTTTGACTATATGTATCCCTCCTTTTCTTTTCCAAACTCTCTGCCTTATACAGTGTCATGGTGCAGGCAAAATTTTCTTTACTTAGACTTTCCCAACACTGTTATCCATACATCTACTTCTCAAAAATCCAGCACCTTTCTCATCTTATATTACTTTTGCCCTCCCCAATCTTATCTCCAGTTGCTTTCCCTTGCCTATTTCTCCATCAAGCAGTATTGCTGTATCCTTCCTTTTTGTTACCTACTGACCCTTGCCACTGGTAGTACCTCTGAAAGAACTTCTGTTATCTCCTTACTCCTTACCACTAACACTTTGGATGTTCTTCGTGTTTCAGTCATCACATGAGGGTTATCCCTGCTGTGGTAACCCTCAGCCGGCCCGAATACCAGAATCAATGTTTTCTTGTGCCGGCTGCTATCGCATGGAGTCTGACATCAGGTCATCAGTACTATAAAGCAAGGCAACCGACGTGATTGCACCAGTCTTTCTTGCCGTGGAGCCAGTAGCAGAAGCAGTTTGCATGAGTGCCGGTCAGTCACTACCAGAAGTTGAATTTCAGCAGAAAACGTCTAAAGCTAAGTACCCCATTGGGGACCCTTTTTTCTTGCTCAAACCAATGTCCGGAAAAGTTAACAGTTGTATCGCCTGTGGAAAGCAGATCCCACACCGAGACTTTCATTCTTACTGCATCAGTTGTTTAGCCCCAGACCACAATGTCCTTCTTTGCCGGTTCTGTACCCTCTTTAATGTGAGAACTGTTCGCCATAGAGCTCTTTTTCTAGGCAATTATTTTTGTGTTCTGTCTTCGAATTCCAATATGGCGTCCATTAGCCAACAATCCACCAGCATTCCAAAAAAACATAAAGATAGAGACAGGCCACACAAGGCTAAGCCTTCCAACGACGGTACCGCTAAGCAAGTTATCAGTTATCTGGAATTCGGTGAGGAGCCTTCGCAGCCCCTGATGCCTGACTCGCTTTCTGCGCAGGCCTTTGCCGAGACCCTTTCCATGTCCGGTATGCCGCAGAAATCCACTTTGTCTTCCGAGCCTTTGGCTGTCTCTGCCTCGGTTGGGTCCAGAGCGGTGACCCAGGCACCGACTTCCAAGGAGGCCGTTCCCACTACCGATTCTAGACAAAAATCGGTGTCTTCCTTCCGACTACCATTTCTCAGAGACTGACGGATTCTCTCAGGTCTGGAAGCCAGGCCACTCCTAGGAAAACTGCTTCTAGCCACCATCTTGCTACTGCTTCCCCATCCCAAGCTCAGATGCTTAAAAAGACGGAGGATCTCATCTCCCTTACCCAAGGTGCTCAAGCCCCCACTCCAAAAAGGAAAAGGCTTCCTTCTCCAGAAATTGACAGACCGAGAGTCTGAGGAATCTGATTATTCTGCCCTTGAAGAGGAACAACAGCCCTTAACTGTTGATGAGGATTCAGATACAGAGGAATCCATCCCCTCTGCCTCCCCTCCGAGGACCTCTCCTTCGGGGAAACCCTTCACTCCCTCAGGGAACATTTTCAATGGGAATTTCAGGACTACCCGCAGTCAAAGAAACGACTTAGAAAATTTCTGGACCTGCCCCAGCACAGACCCCTGACCATCCCACCTATTCTAGAACTGGTGGATGATGTTGTCCTTGACTGATGCCCTGCCTCCTGTTCCAGCTAAAACCCGACAGGTACTACACAGTACCGAGTCTCACAAATACCTATACAGGAATTCTGCTGCAGACCCTTTGGTCATTACACAAGGACCCAAAGGAGCTAAGACTAGTTCTGCCAAGAATCCTCTTCCTTCTGACAAAGACTCCAGAGTTCTGGACAGATGGCGTAAGAAAGTATACACCTCTGCAACCTTAGTTATCAGAGCACTCAGTTGTCAGTTCCATATGTTAAAATGTCAACAACACACTTTGGAACAATTAAAACAGAAGATTGCTACCTCTCCTGACGGTGCCAACTCAAAAGAGCTGGCAGAATTACTACACTCTGCTTGTCAAGTGGCCAAGCACTCATTACAATGTGGATATGATGCCCTAGAAGCCTCTAGCAGGGCAGCAGTGACAGGATCTGTTATTAGAAGACATGCATGGCTGAAGGAACAGCCTCTGCCTGATCATGTCAAGTTTAAACTTATTGATTGATGCACCCCTAGATAAGGAACACCTGTTTGGGGAAAAAGCAGAAGAGGTGCTTAAAAAGATGGAAGACGAGGCAAGATCTATGCAAACAATAAAAGATTTCTTTCAAGTTCAACCACCCAGATTCAGCAGGAACTTCTCGAAGCACTGGGCCTGCACTGCACCCAGCAGACAGGACCAAAGTAAGCCCTACAGGGACAGGACATCCAGGCCCCTATCCCAGGGCCAGCAAAGAAGCAAACAATGGACCACTTCTGCCTCTAAGGCAGGGAGTTCTAAGTCAAGTTTCTATGGTAAGCACTCACAATGACTCTCCCTTCCCCCTCTGCCCTCCTTTCACTCATCTAAAACTAGGAGGAAGGCTCACCCTCTTCAAGGACAATAGGGTCTCTGTAACCAAGAACCAATGGGTATTAAAAATCATTTGTCAGGGATACAGATTCTCCTTCAGTGAACTCCCAATTCCAAGAGGGTACCCAGACCTCCCGCCAAACCAGTGGGCAGAGGCATTAAAACAGGTAAAAACACTAATATCCCAGGGGGCAGTAGAACCTGTCCCTCCGGATCAAACAGGAAAAGGTTTTTACTCCAGACTATTCCTTGTTTCTAGAAAAGAGGGCATTTGGTGTCCCATCCTGGATCTATCCAAATTGAACACCTCCTTGGTGGTCCCCAGATTCAAAATTCTAACCTTGCAGCAGCCCCTGCCTATGTTCACACAAAATGCCTGGCTAGTGACACTAGACCTAAAAGATGCCTACCTTTATTTACATCCCCATTAGAGAATCGTGCAGAAAATTCCTTCGTTTCAGAGCCGGCAATCAGCACTTTCAGTTATGTGCACTGCCTTTTGGCTTATGTACTGCTCCCAGAGTATTCACCAAATGCTTGGCCCCGACTATAGCATTCTGCAGACAGAGAAATATACAGATTTACGCTTACCTGAACGACTACCTCATTCAGGCGAACAACAAAGTTAAGTTACTTCAGGATCTTATAACCAGCAGATACGGAAAGTAGAAAACACAAGCCACTCGACCAACGTAAAGCAAAATAAAACAAATTTAATGCAATCCAAGTAGTTTAGCGCTTTCAACTGTACCAACACAGTCATCTTCAGAACACTTAATAACGTATGAACTCTCATGACTTCACAGTAATTTAAAAATCCCCGCCAAAGCCCTTAAAGCTACAGTATAAATACACCTAAAAATATATTATAAAAATAATTTATAATGTGCATACGTACATTTATATAAATTATTAGTATGCTATAAATGTTAATCATGTACATAATTTTTTTTTTATTTATAAACAATGGAATCATAAAAATTGATTAATTTATTGCTAAAAATGGCTTTATACCAGGCATGGGCAAACTACGGCCCGGGGGCCACATGCGGCCCGTTAAACGTTTTGATTCGGCCCGCCAAACTTGAAAAAATTTAATAAATTAACCTTGTTAATGGTTTATTTCCCCTGCAATTCTGATGTTTCCTCACTAGATGGCGCACTCTAGATATATTGGCTTTGTTGAGGTGAAGCGTAGGCCTATCAACTTGAAACTGCAGGGGAAGGAGCAGTTTGTGCATGACATGTACACAAACGTGAAAGCCTTCAAATCCAAGCTGGCTTTATTCTCCAGGCAGATTTTGAACAAGTCATTCACTCATTTTCCTAGACTAGCCACGCTGAAAGAGGCCGGAGCAAAAGTAAAGAAATACAGTGAGTCACTGGATGCACTGCACGGAGAATTCTGCCGGTTTTGGATTTCGACAAAATTGACAAGTCACTTCAATTGGTGGCCTTTCCTCTGTCACAAGACCCCGAAACAGCTCCAGAGGAGCTTCAGCTCAAACTGATCGACCTTCAGTCCGACCCTGCCTTAAAAGAGAAGTTCAGCTCTCTGAAACTAAATGACTTCTATGCTTCACTCAATGATGCAGCGTTTCCAAATCTAAGGCGAAAAGCGCAGATGATGTTGGCTTTGTTGCTCTACCTTCGTGTGTGAACAGACCTTCAGCGTCATGAACATCAACAAAGCCAGCCACAGATCCAAGTTAACAGACCTACACCTCAGATCCATCCTGAGAATCGCCACAACAAAACTAACTCCAGACTTTGATGCGCTGGCTAAAAAGGAGACGAACAAGAGTGCTCGCATTAAAATGTGTGTGTCTCCGTGATACACGTTGTTAAAATAAACAGTGCGCGCAGATCAAATATAACGCTTCACAGACTGACTTGCTGCAGCTGTTTCGTCCTTGCACTGGTCGTTGTTGACTTTTGGCACCGGGAAACAAATTGAATAAAAGGAACAGGACAAGTACATCTGCATCTCCTACCGTTTTTGAAAAAAAAGACAGTCAGGAGGAGAGTGATGGTGATATCCTGAAGGATAACAGAACTTTCAGTGCTTTAAAATAAAATGGTCATTTATTTGATTTTCAGTGTTTAAAGACTCATTTCGAAGTCAGAGATTTTATTGTAATGCTTTTCTTCATTTTCATTGGAAATTAAAGCACATGTTTTCTCCATATCCCAAGATGTGTATTTTTCCCCCAATGAGGTGATGTTTTCAAAGCATGCCATCTATCTGCTCCTGTTCCGGCCCCTTTGTCAAATGTTAGAACTCAATGTGGCCCACGAATCAAAAAGTTTGCCCACCCCTGCTTTATACTGATGTGGTCATTTATTCCAGGAGTTCTAGTGGCATCAGTATATATCTGCCATTTACTCTCACATAATGCTAATAACATTTTCCAGTTACCACCCCACAAAGAACAATGAACTTGATCAATAATAGTAAATACAAATTTGTGGTCACTACCTTTCTCAAGAATGTGTCTAGATAATGCATTTTTGCTGTCCTGCTTCTGAATTCTATAATAATGTTCATATATACGTTTTTTAAGAGTACGCTCTGTTTTTCCTATATAATAGGCAGAGCAGGATTTACATGTAGCCAGATATAACACTTGCTTTGTGTTACAATTACCTTTCCTGCACTTGATAATTGTACAATTAATATCTTTAAGTTGAATAGTGATGTCTTCATTAATAAATCTGCACTGGTTACAAGACCCGCATTTTCGGGTACCACTGTATATATTTGCATCTGCATAGCCATTATTAGTTTTTTCTAATAATCTTTTCAGATTGGGAGCCGTCTTGTATACACATTTGGGAAAGGGATCCCAATCCTGTCCCATATTATGTTCCATAAATACATCCCAATGTCTCTGTAGTATCTCCTTAATAATATACACTGATGGTGTGTAAGTTAAGACACAAACTCTACCTATTGGTGAGAGACCATTGGTAACCCGTCTCGTCACATTGACTGGATTACTGGGGTCCAATTGTCCAATAATGGACAATATTTACTTCCCCATTCCTTAGTTACATATTCAGTAATATCCTTAAGCATGTATTCAGGATATGCACGTTTTTGGAAAAGATTATAAATATTCATTATTTCCTTCTCAAACATCTCAAATGTAGATGTCATCCTAGCGGCTCTTATACATTGCCCTTTAACCACATTACGGAATGTATATGGTGGATGATTGCTGGTATAATGTAAATAATCATTGGAAAATGTTGGTTTCCGATATATGCTGGTGGAAAATCCATCCTGCTGGTGACTGATCAACACATCTAAGAAGGAAATCTGTTGTGCATTAAAATCATGTGTAAACTTAAGAAATGTTGTGGACTCATTCAAAAAATTCATGAACTCATCAATCTTATCGGTGGGTGCCTTCCATAATATAAAGAGATCATCTAGATATCTCACGTAAAATTCTATATCTTCATAATATTTACTGGTGAATAGATGTTCCAATTCCCATGACAACATCACAAGATTCGCAAAAATGGGAGCGCAAGACGCCCCCATAGCGACACCTTGTGTCTGTCTGAAAAATTCACCCTGAAAAGCGATATAGTTGTGGTCTAAAACCAGTGACATCATGTCACAGATTAAACAAATTTTATCCCAACTATATCCAGAATAAAGTCTTAAGCTGTTAGCAAAATATTCAAGACCTATTTCTTTAGGGATACATGAGAATAAATCCACGACATCTATTGTCAAAAAAGTCAAATTGGCATTCCATTTATCCCTAGTGAGTTTCCTTAAAAAATCCCATGAATCCTTGACGAGATGCGGGATCTCGAAATATATATGTTTTAACCATGTGTCAATAAGGACACCTATATTGTAAGTTTTTGAATGAGAACCTGACACAATGGGTCTAAATGGTGGTTGTTCAATGGATTTGTGAATTTTGGGTATCCCCACCATTTTTGCCATAATAGGGTAGTCTTGTTTTAAGAATGTATAAATCTCATTGGTGATCCTACTATCAATAAGATATTCCTCCAAAGCAAGATCTATTCTTTTATATCCCATGTTGATTTGATTTATCGAAATACCTTCATAATTTCCAGACCCATGTAGTATATTGTGTATACTTGTGTTGTACTCATCTGTATGATATACAACTACCCCACCCTCCTTGTCAGGCTTCATGATACGTATGTCCTTATTATGTATACACCTATCGTCACAACTTCTTTCATCTTCAGTGAGATTATCAACTAAGGTGTCACCGTGATGTTTCTTATTGTGGTGTTGTAACCAATATATGTCCTTACATACCAAATATTCATAGTTCTTAACTTGCGGATGTAGATTGGAAATGTATGTGCTTTTTTGTTTAAGTTTGAATTCCGTCGCTTCCTTCAAATTATTATTAGTAATGTCCTTTTCATCTTTATTAGCTTTATCAAATTGTGCCGCTAAATTTAACCTCCTGCAAAATAATTTTACCTCTTTTATATAGTCCACTAAATTGTTACGAGTACTGGGGATGAATTTCATCCCTTTACTCATAAGGCTAAAAAAGGCTGCATCAATTTCCATATCAGTATAGTTGTAGACATTGAACCCATTATATGTGTTTAAAATATTTGTATTATTGTTATTGTTGTTCTGAAGAGTATGAATATATGTAGTATCGGAAGTATCTTGACCTTTCACTCCCTGTGGACTCATAAATTTCTCAATATATCTGTTGTCACTATTGTAATTGTATGTGGAACTACTCATCTCCTTTGTTTGTTCCACTGTGGACGTACATTTCTGGCTGGAAAAAAACGTCCCCCTTGAAAATTTTCCTCTCTGTATGAGCCGTACCGCTTGTGTCTAAAATCGTTGTCATGTTGTCCAGTTTCATGTGCTCTATCTGATGGCCAAATGTACGCTCGATTGGATTTGTAAAGTCCCAAATCCCGCTTCATTTTTCTATTTTTCCTCTCATAAATGATGTGTGCATTGTTCTCAGCTATTGTAAACTGTTTAGTGTATAACTCTTTCCACATTTCAAAGTCACTGTGTTTGACTATACTTTGATTAATACATTCTATTTCATTGGCTAAACTAATAAGTTTTTCATCATGGTGTTTAATCAATAATCTAATGTAAGAAAAACCAAACCCATCAAATAATTTATTAAATTCATTAATAATATCAGAGTTATAAACAGAATTATATACAATTCCCAAGGGTAACTTGAAAAATCCAATTCCCTTAGGCACAACATTAGACTGCAAGCACTGGGATAAATAAGCTATATCAATTTTAGTATTTTTAAAGGATAACAATTTTTTGCCAAAATCATATATTGTATCTTTCAAAGTACTATTTTTCTGTACATGAAACTTGGTATTGTGAAATTGTCCCCTTTCTACATCATTAAAATCATAGCAATCACCTAAAAATTGTTGTATGAGACCCTCATGAGGCCCATTCTGAGTGTTACAGTTATAATGTTCATGTACAATACATTCACCTTGTACATATTTATCTTTTTTGTCTTTTTTTATCCTTTTTAGGACCGTCTAAATCATGAACAACATTAGCTTTAGAAACAGTACCTCTGTGTCCTTGTGTCTCCTTACGTTTATTATTGACATAAGTCTTAACCTCCGTATTGGATTTAGGGCGCGCTCCAGTTCTTTCAGCTTCTTTACGTAGTTTCCCAAAGCTAAAGTCAAAAGTTAAATCCTGTAATGGTGAACTAACATGATAGTCGTTCCTTATTTGTATATCCAATACTGGTGGTGAAGAAAATTGTTCAAGCTGTGCATCAAAAGGTTCATTATGTAGGTTTGAACAACTTGTTTGGATCCCTTCCGTGTGTGTAAATAAGGCTGGAATTTGCCTATCTGGTGTAGTGAGTCCGTCTCCGTTAAAGATTCCAAAAACCGGAACTGGTGTGTTACTTCCCTCTGGTATCACGGAAACAGGTTCCGAATCCAAAATGTGTAGCGATCTTCCTTTGTTAACTATAACAAGGTTGGTAACCAATGCTAACAACTTATGAACCTTACGAAACTTACTTCAGGATCTTCTCTTTGTCAAAAAACTCGTAACTTCTCTAGGGTTCACCATCAACAAGAAAAAAAAAAATCAAAGCAAAACCCCACCAAGAAAATTGTTTTACTGGGAGCTGTGCTAGACGCAGCAACCCTAATGGCCTTCCTACCCCCAGAAAAGCAGAGCTTCCTGCCTCTCTACTTCACCCAGCTGGCTTCCAGAAGTCACGTTCCTGCAAGCCCTGGGATACATAGCATCTTGCATTCTCATCCCTCTCGCCAGGCTTCACATGAGAAAGCTTCAGTGGTACTTAAAGAACCTTTGGTGCCAACACTCTCAGTCCCTAGAGACCACTCTCCCACTGATCCCTTGCATAAGGGACAATTTTCTCTGGTGGGCAGAGGCCTGTGCCATGAACAAGGGTCTTCCCTTCATCCTCCACCCTTCCAGCCAGACAGTCACCACCGACGCCTCAGATGTACCTTGGGGCAACCTAGCAGGCAGGTGTACCCAACGCCTCTGGAATGCCCAGCAACTTCACTTGCACATTATCCAGAAAGAAATGATGAGTACAAAACGCTCTGACTTCCTTCCAACCCCATCTCAGGCCAAGGGTCCTCCTTACAAAAACAGACAATACCACAGTAATGTGGTGCATCAACAAGCAGGGGGGGGGGCACTCAGTTTTACCCCCTGTGCAGGTTAGCAATGAGTCTGTGGCTTACAGCCACCTCCATGGGGGCTACACCTAATTCCCCAATACTTAGCAGTGATAAACAGCACACTGGCAGAACACCTAAGCTGAAACTTACTGTACCCCACGAATGGCAGCTCCACAGAGAAATCTTTCTGCAAATCACCCAGGAGTGGGGGACCCCAGAGGTGGACCTCTTTGCCTCGCTCCTCAACCACCAGCTGCACAAGTTTTGTACCGGGGAGAATCACCTTCTAGCATGGAACGTGGATGCCTTAACCTTCCCCTGGAGCTCCCTCTTTGTGTATACATATCCTCCTCTGCTCCTTATTCCCAAGGTTCTGATCAAAATAAGAGAGGAGAGACTAAAGGCCATCCTCATAGCTCCAGATTGGCATAGATAGCGTTGGTACTCCTTACTATGAAGTCTGACCTTACAGCCCCAGAAGCTGCTTCCCCTAAGGTCAGACCTCTTGACCCAGGAGAGGGTGAAGATATTGCACTCAGACCTACAGATTCTCAAACTTTCAACATGACTCATACACTAAAAATTAACAAGAAGTCACTGTTAAGCATACTGGTCCTGGATGTCATCACAGAGGCAAGAAGGCCCAGCACAAGAAAATCTTATGTAGGAAAATGGAAAAGATTCTGCTCCTCTTAACAATTCAGAGGGGACAGTACCTCCCAACTTTCCATCCCTCTTATCCTGGATTACTTAGCAGAGTTGTTTAATAGTGGCCTCTCCTTCTCCTCTATTAAAATCCATGGCTCGGCCATCTCTGCCCATTATGATTCAGACCCGTCCCTCTTCTCTCATCCTTTGATTAACCAATTCCTTAGAGGGGTGTCTAATATCAGGCCTCCCAGAAGACCTCCTACTCCACCCTGGGACCTGAATTATGTGTTAGAGAAACTAACCTTACCTCCATTCGAACCTGCCACTTCAACAGAATTGAAATACCTCTCTTGGAAGACTGCCTTCCTGCTAGCTATCACCTCAGCCAGAAGGGTCTCAGAACTTCAAGCTGTCATGACTGTCGAGCCCTTCATAATTTTCCATGCAGACAGTGTCTCCCTGAGGACTAATCCCTCCTTTATGCCCAAGGTGGTATCTGATATGACCCTTAACCAGGCCATACACCTTCCCACCTTCTTTCCCAACCCTCAAAACAAGGGGGAAAGAATTCTACATAAACTAGATGTGCACATACAACTCCGATGCTCTCTGGACTGCACTAAGCCATTCAGAAAAACAGACCAGCTTCTTTTAAGCTTTGCCCCAGGGGCAGAGGGGAAGCCCATCTCCAAACAAACCGTTTCCAAATGGATTTCACATTGTAACCATTTTTGTTACAGACTACATGGGAAACCCATCCCTACGTAGATCCGTACTCACTCCACTAGGGCAACCTCCACTTCCACTGCCTTCCTCAGAGGAGTACCTACCAGGGACATATTGGAAGCGGCCACCTGGACCTCTGCCCATACCTTTACAAAGCATTACCACCTACCTCTCTTTTCTAAGTCTAAATATTGCAGGGCCTTCTGACCCATACCTAGGACTCTACCTATCCTTCCACCCTTTACCTCAGCTTTGGGAATCCTTCCACAGGTGATGACTGCAACAGTAAAACACAAAGAACATAGTATAGTTTTGTACACTTACCATAAATGTAGATGTTCGAGTGTATTCACTGTTGCAGTCTTGGTTTCTCTCCCTCCATCCCCCATTTCACATCTTCCTCTATGGGGACACATGCTTCCCAAGGTGGCTTTTAGCCACCAGGACCACCTCTCTCTTGTCCCTTGTGCTTCTGACGGTTACGTTCGAACATCTACATTTATGGTAAGTGTACACAACTGTACTTTCTCACTGTTTCCTCGACAGTTTCATCTAACAAGTTTTTATTGCCTACATGTATTACTGTTTGTGGCCTCGTTGTGTGAACACCACCTTGCTAAGTACATGGGCAAGTTCTATCTAGTTAACATAAGAACTAAGCTCTTCCTTTCCCACTTATTCTTCTATCTAATTCACATTAATCAACCCCTCCTGCTGGTTTTCTAAAATTAGTTATGCACTTCTAAATCTCATTGTGTTTTAGAATGCATTGTTTTTCTCTCTCACCCCAGCAAGTTCCTTCCTCACTATTGGGGAATCTTTCACATATTCCACTATTATTACATTTAGCTCCCACATGTTCTGAGTCTTCAGACATTGATTTACCCGAAACTAGCATTCTGTAGCATTGTTTGTCTCATCTTGCCTGCTAACTTCCTTTCCTCAATGTATCTTCAACAACTGTATTCTAGCTTTATTTCAGCTTGTTTACATCCCTTCACCTCTTTCAGTATGCCCCTTCTAAGTCAGTCTCTTTTATCTTCCTCTGTTGTTAATTTTTCTTTATCACCTCTATCCAGTCCCACAACATGATTTCTGTAGTTACTTTCCTCTTTATTCAACTTACACTTCTGTAATATTGTTTCCATTTTTCTTGGGTTCTCCTCACTCACTGTATCTATGTGCCACCTTCTTCTCATTGGTAGTTCTAAGAGTACACAACTTCTCTCTGTCATTCTGTCTGTGGCCAGGCTTCTCTCTCCAGCTACTCAGATTTCCATCATAACCTTTATCTACCTCGCTCAATGAATTCCTAAGCCAAACTGCCACTTGACATTTTATATGTTTTTCTTGCTCCTAAACATCCCCTTCACCCATTTCCCTAACATTTTCCTTCCACTTCAGTTACTTTCACAGGAAAGAAAGAGGGTAAACCTTGCTGTTATTTCCTCATCAAATAAACATACATAGGTTCATAGGTTAGTACTAAGCTAATTGCCCTTGCGAGCCATTTTAAGCCTAGCCAATTATCCCTTGATGTTCTTCATCTCACATTGCTGCAGTCCTTACTTATGGGTAGTCCGCTGTCCTCGGTCGGCCCGAATACCAAAGTATTAGGCTGACGTCGGTCATGGGCGCCTAGATCTGACATCAGAGCGTCAGGGTATAAAGGCGCATGACCGACGTCATATCCTCAGTCTTTTTTGCCGCATGGTCCGATGCAGAAGCAGCGTTGCAAGTGCCGTTCGGCGTTCTGAAATTTTTCGTTTTCGGAGTTTCAGACCGATACCAAGTTGGGCTAAGTACCCGTTGGGAATATTTTTGTTTTTCTTGCCTCAGTTACTTACGGATGTCAGAAAAAGTGAATAATTGTATTTCTTGTGGGAAACAGATACCGCATAGGGATTACCACTCGCTTTGTATTCCTTGTCTGGGACGAGCACGGCGTAGTTGGGTGTCGGTTTTGTGCTAGGTTTAATAAGCGCACTATAAAACGGAGGTTAGATTGCGCTAGGTTAGTCTTTGGCAAGAGGTGTAATTACAATATGCCGTCGGATGTTCCGACGCCTGCTTCTACTAAGAAGCGCAAAGACAAATCTTTAAAGCCTAGGCAGGATGATTCGTCCGTTTCGGACGCCGGACCTTTAGAAGCTACAGCTGAACAGGTGGATCCGGCTGAAGTTTCTGTTGAGTCCCAGGGGGAAACTTTGATTTTACAGGATGTGGCCTCTCAGGAGGCAGGTCAGGCTGAAGGGGCCTCTCAGGTTACTATTCTCCCTTCTATGCCTAAGGTGGTTAGGCCCTCTGCGACTGTTTCTAAGGCTACTTCTAAGGGCAGGTCTGTCTTGCCTTCCTCTGGTGTCAGTTCTGGTTCTTCAGGGTCTGCGCCTAAAAAGCACATGCTTAAAATGGCAGAGGATTTGATTACTTTAATTAGAGGTTCTATGCCCCCTCCTGATAAGAGGCCCAGGATGGAGCCAGAGTTGGAAAGTTTGGAGCAGGCCTCAGATGATTCAGAGTCTTCTGCTGAAGACATTCAAGATTTCCCTCCTTATTCTGATTCTGATGCAGAGGATTCCACTCCTTCTGCTTCTCCTCCAGAAGATTTTTCATTTTCAGAAACTCTGCATTCTATGAGGGAGCATTTTAAGTGGGAGGGGCAGGATTACTCTGATTCACGGAAGAGACTCAGGGAGTTCTTGTTTTTACCACAGCATAGACCCTTAGCTATACCTCCGGTTTTGGATGTTGTTTCAGATGTTTTCTTGGAAGCTTCCCTTAATCCAGATTCTGTGCCCCCTGCCCCAGTTAAACCGGACAGGTATTACAGGGTGCCTGAGGCTCATAAATATCTGTATAAGAGTCCTAGGGCGGACCCAGAAACTATTAGTCAGGGGCCTAAGGGGGTTAGAGCCTCTGTTGTTAAGAATCCGGTTCCTCTGGATAAGGAAGCTAGAGCTTTGGATAGATGGGGTAAGAAGGTGTATACCTCTTCTACTTTAGCAATGAGAGCTTTAAACTACCAGTTTCATATGTTGAAGTATCAGAATTTCCTCCTTTCTCAGCTAAGATCTAAAGTGGATGCTTTGGCGGAGGGCATAGAGTGTAAAGAATTGCAGGATATAGTGCATGTTTCTGAACAGGTGGGTAAGCACTCCTTGCAATGTGGTTTTGATGCTTTACAGGCTTCTTCTAGGGTGGCTGCCACTGGTTCAGTTATTCGTAGGCACGCCTGGCTTAAGGATCAGAATTTGTCTGAGCATGTTAAGTCTAGAATTCTGGATGCCCCTTTACAATCTGAAGTTTTGTTTGGTCCTCCTGTGGAGTCAGTCTTAAAGAAAATGGAAGACAAAGCTAAGTCTATGCAGACTGTTAAAGAATTTTTGCAGGTACAACCTCCAAAGTTTAGTAGAAATTGGCCTACTAAGGGGTGGACGTACCCTTCTTCTGATTCTCAGTCTAGGGGTAGATCTAGGCGTGGTAGGGGCAGAGCTCAGAGTACCTTCAGGCCGAGACAATGGAGTTCGCCTGCTCAATCTGCTGGTGAGGGCAGGGGCCAGTCTTTTCGTAAACAGGCCCAATGACCTGCATTTTCAGCTGCCAGATTCTTCTTGCCTGGCAGCTCTTTTGGGAGGAAAGTTGGCTCTCTTCAAGCAAAATTGGCATTTAGTCACCCAGGACAAATGGGTATTGGACATTATAAACCGAGGTTACAAGTTCTATTTCCATACCATGCCTCCTTTCAAAGGCATGCCAGACGTCCCTCCTCGGCAAAGGATAGAGGCTCATAGACAAATTTCTTTGCTTCTTCAAATAGGAGCTATACAGCCAGTTCCTCTGTCAGAAGTGGGCCTAGGATTTTATTCTCGCCTGTTTCTAGTTCCAAAGAAAGGGAACACGTGGAGACCAATATTGGATTTATCTATCCTCAACACTTACCTGGACATTCCAAAGTTCAGGATGCTGACTTTACAACAACTTTTACCTCTGTTGGGAAAAGATCACTGGATGGTTACTCTGGATCTCAAAGAGGCTTACCTTCATGTTCCTATCAGGCCCAGTTGCAGGAGGTACCTGCGTTTTCGGGCTGAAATTTACATTATCAGTTCTCTGCATTGCCCTTTGGCTTATCTACTGCGCCCAGAGTGTTCACAAAGATTCTGGCTCCAGTAATAGCATTTTTCAGACTAAGAGGAATACAGATTTATCCTTATTTGGACGACTGCCTGATTATTGCACAAGAAAAGGACGAACTTCTTCATCATCTACAGTATGTGATGGCAGTGTTAAGATGCCTAGGGTATTCTGTGAACGAAACAAAGTCCAGTCTAGTACCCTCTCAGGACATGTGCTTTCTGGGTGTGAGACTGAATACAGCTTCCCAGATGGCCTTTTTGACCCCGGACAAACAAAGAAGCCTTTCTCTTTATTTCCATCGAATGTCTCTACGGTCCAGGCTGACTGCAAGGACAGTCCTTCAAGCCTTGGGGTTCATGGCATCTTGTATTCTGGTGCTTCCCAATGCCAAATTGCATATGAGGAAGCTTCAATGGTATCTCAAAAGTGTATGGACACAGCACTGCCAAGATCTAGACACTGTCATTCAGATAATACCTTGCATTCAGAAGGAGTTTTTGTGGTGGGCTCAGGAATGTCACCTAAACAAGGGACTCTCTGTGACCCAGCCAGAGGCGAGTCAGATTCTAACGACAGATGCCTCGGACAAGGCTTGGGGAGTACACCTCAATGGAAAATGGGTGCAAAACACGTGGCCTGTCAAACTCCAACATTTACATATCAACTTGAAGGAAATGTTAGCAGTCCAGTTTGCATTGATGGCTTTCAAAGATTTACTTCACCCAGGGCAGGTGTTGATTCAAACAGACAACACTACTGTCATGTGGTACATCAACAAACAGGGGGGAACCCATTCTTACCCTCTTTGCAGGCAAGCGATGATTCTGTGGGAAACTGCTCTCAATCTACACCTCAATCTTCAGGCAAGGTTTCTACCAGGAGCACAGAACTCCTTAGCAGATGTCTTGAGCAGACAAATAGTGGATCCTCACGAGTGGAAATTGGATCCTCATGTATTCCAACAGTTGACAGTGTTATGGGGAACTCCAGACATAGATCTGTTCGCTTCTCCACTAAATTACCAGTTGCCAAAGTTTTGCACAAGATGTTTCATCACACAGCTTGGAAGGTGGACGCTCTATCATTCAGTTGGAACAATCTGCATGTATATGCCTTTCCACCTCTGCCTCTTCTTCCCAAGGTACTTTTGAAGACCAGACAAGACAAGCCAACCATGATTTTGATAGCACCGGATTGGCCTCGACAACACTGGTACCCACTACTGAGGAGTTTAGTACGAGAACCTCCATGGCCTCTGCCTTTGATTCCGCACCTTTTGTCACAAGAGGACAGTCACTTCCTCAATGTCAAGATTCAGTCTCTGCATCTAACAGCCTGGCATATTCTGTTTTAGACTCTGGAGGGTCTCAGCTTCCACAACAAGTTTTGAATGTTATTTTGGAGGCCAGGAGGCCTAGTACCAGGAAAGTTTACGCTGATAAAAGGAGGAGATTTTTTATTTGGAGTAAAGGAAAGGACTTTGATGTCTCCAAACCTGATTTAAGTGTTGCTCTTCAATATCTTACTAAATTATTGGACAAGGGTTTGTCTTTCTCCTCAATAAAGGTCCATGCTGCAGCCATTTCTGCTCACTATGATTGTGACCCTCCTTTATTCTCTCATCCTTGGTTTAAGCAATTTCTTAGAGGGGCAAAGAATATAAGACCCCCACGTAGAGCTCCTACTCCTGCTTGGGATCTCAATTTTGTGCTGGAAAAACTTACTCTACAACCTTTTGAGCCTGCAGCTACTGCCGAGTTAAAGTATTTGTCATGGAAAACTGCTTTTTTGTTGGCCATTACCTCTGCAAGAAGGGTTTCTGAATTACAGGCCCTCATGGCAGTGGAGCCTTTCCTGATTTTTCATAAGGATAGGGTATCTTTGCGTACTAATCCTTCCTTTATGCCTAAAGTGGTTTCTAGTGTGGCCTTAAATCAAACTATTCATTTGCCTACTTTTTATGCAAACCCCAAAATAAAGGGAGAAAATTTTGCATACTTTGGATATTCACAGGCAGTTGCGTTATTATTTGAGCAGAACCAAGGAGTTCAGACAGTCTCAGCAGTTGTTTGTTTCTTTTGCTTTGGGTTCACAGGGTAAACCTGTTTCAAAACAAACTATTTCTAAATGGATTGGGTTTTGTATTTCTTTCTGTTATTCCCATCATGGTAAGGAGATTCCTGCTGGAATCAGGCCTCATTCCACCAGGGCTACTGCTACTTCTATGGCCTTTCTAAGGGGGGTAGCTACAAAAGACATTTTGGAGGCAGCTACTTGGAGTTCAGTGCATACCTTTTCTAAACATTACCACCTTCCTCTTTATTCTAAGTCTAGGGCTGGATTTGCCACTGCTATTTTACAGGGCATTTTAGCGGCCCCTAATGCTTTATGATTTTTACCATCCTCCCTTTCCCGTTGCTTTGGGATTCTACCCATAAGTAAGGACTGCAGCAATGTGAGATGAAGAACATAGTACAGTTTTGTACCTACCATAAATGTAGATGTTCGAAGATCCACATTGCTGCAGTCCAATTTACCCTCCCTCCTTCCCCACTGTAGTTTGACTTGGTGCTATGTTTTAGGGGATGGTGGTTGTTGGGCATGTTTTTTGAGAGGTATTCTATTTTTGGCTGTGGCCTTTCTGGTTTGGCCTTCTGACATCTGGGGCAAGAAAAGACTGAGGATATGACGTCGGTCATGCGCCTTTATACCCTGACGCTCTGATGTCAGATCTAGGCGCCCATGACCGACGTCAACCTAATACTTTGGTATTCGGGCCGACCGAGGACAGCGAACTACCCATAAGTAAGGACTGCAGCAATGTGGATCTTCGAACATCTACATTTATGGTAGGTACAAAACTGTACTTTCCCTGCATTGAACTTTGCAGCAAGCAACTTTCACCTATCTAGAAACAAATCCTACAGCCTTTGCTTGCAGTTCTAGCTACTTTGGACTTATTATGGTGCCTCTCTGTAATTCATTGTTCAAGTGAAAATGGGACAGTTGACTTTAATTCAGCTCAATTTTTACTTCTGGTTGCCTGCATGAGGAATAAATCTACATAGCCTTTTGTTTGAGCTGTGCAGTCAGTCATTACAGTAGTACCAAAGATTACAAGCACTAATTCTGTCAGTTTCTTTCACTGTCACTTGCTTATTTTCAGCATGAAAGTCTTGTATAACTAAAGTCTTGAAACCTTGTGCAGCAGCACAGCACACATTCCTGACTGAATCCCCATATTCAGCCTCCAGTTCAACAAATGAACAGCTCACTTAGCACTGAAGTTGGGTGTTTTAGTCTATTTTATGCAGTAAACTCTTGCTTAACTGACGCCTCGATGCTGATGTGACAGTTAAAGCCACTCAGCTCCAGTGAATCAAATTTGCCCTTTCTTTCCCAAAGTTACAGCTCTCAAGGTACTCAGATTCAACAGTGTTGTCCATCTCACAGCATACCTTTCATTCTAAAAGTATAAACATGCTGAATGGCTCCAATCAGTAAATGGAAACACGGACAAAACAGTAAAACAGTTCAGTGAAATAAAGTAATAATAAAATGATACTCTAGAAAATACATAGGGTGTCCTTACAGCATTGCAACATTTGCCTGTTTAGCATCAGAAGAGATGAATAGTGTTGTATATAGGCATGGTTAAATTGGAGAGTCACCTGTTTGGAATAGTCTAAGTTGAGTGAAGAACATACATTCTGCACTGAAGCTTGGATATATGATACATTAGCTTAGACAGCCTAACCATCTGCTATGATAACTGAATGAACCACTTTTTGAAGGTGCCATTTAGAGAAGTAAGGTAAGGAGCAAGAGAGTTTAGCAGTGCAGTAAAACACACACACACCCTTGAAAATAAATTCACTTGCATAGGTAGGTACTAGGCTATCTGCCCAGGGCCTACGTAAGCCTAGCCAGCAAGGTTCCATAGCTTACGCCATCCAAGAAAGTTATTTTCCTGTGCCACTGTCCAGCAGAGACACAGAAGTGATCCCCGGGGTGTATTTCCTATTTCCCATCCACTCATCAAGATTTTTCTTGAAGAGTGCTAATGAAGAACTTTGCTTGACATAGATGGGTAGCTTGTTCCAGAGTATAGGAAGTCTCTGGGACAGGAATCTATTCCTCCAGTGTGTCTTGTTTATTGTGGTGACAAGGTTTAGGTCCCTAGAGCGTGTGGCTCAGAGGGATTGGGATTTCTTTAGGTGTAGCATGTCCAACAGCTCTGGGTTTGACATAGCTTTGTATGCTAGAAAGAGATCACCTCGGAGTAGGCGATATGCTACGGAGTAAAGCTGGAGTTTTTTGAGGGAGTCAGTGTAGGGCATTTGTTTGAGGCCAGTAATCCTCTTTGTGAGGTATTTGTTTACTGTAGTCAGTGTCATTTCGATGCTTGTTTAATTCATGCTTATTTGGCCAGACTGTTGAATCTGTAAAGATAAATTAACGGATATAATTATTTCAACAAGTTCATAATTCAGAATTTTTACCAGGCTTAATTCACCATGCTGTTTTGTCACTGTATTTTTTATTCTAAGATTGTAGTTATAAATATTTGCATAGTCACTTGTACGATGTACAGAATACAAGATGTTTAATTTCTTAACTTCGAATATATGGAAATAGGAAGAAAAAAGTTTTCCTGTGTGACGACACACTGTGATTTTTAATGCTTGATGATTAATTTTTTTTAGGAGAGTGACTCAGCAGAAATGGGACCCCACACCTGGTGGCATGAATATTGCAAGGATTCTAGTAACGTCACAATCCATTGTCGTCAGGGTACCACATTTCAGCTACTACAAGGTACAGACGCTGCATTCTTTCTTTTCAAGACTATTGAAAGCCATCTTGCAAATTCCATTGTTGGGCTAACACTTGTATAGATGATAATTACATAGAAATAATGCCCCCGGTTTGTATGTATCCACCAAATACATTAGTGCATCCTTAGATGTAGCAATTGTGACTTTCTTGGTTTTTTCCTATGTTGTTATTGTTGAGCTGTAGCCATGCTTCCTTATTTTACAGCACCTTTACTCTCCCTCCATCCAGTTCTTTGACAACAGAATGGCTTGCAGAAGCATTAAAATTATTGAGTTCTTTTTAAGAAAATGAAGTTTAATAAGAAAATGAAGTTTAATTGACATGATGCCCTTTACTGATCACTTTCCAAGTAACGGTCAGTGCAAATAATTGTGCTGTTCGACATAGTGGCATATAGCTGCTGCTTTTCATTAATCTCCAAGAATTATTCGTACTGCACCCACATTTGCATGGGTTTCCGCTTGTTTAAGCTCCACCTAGTGGCGTCAAGCTGAGGTAAACTATTACTGGTGCCAGAAAGTCTGCTCTTCAGTTTTTTCCCTTGAATCTTGCTAGTTCTTTCTCTCTTGCACTTCAAATAGCTTAATCGCTTTGCACTTCCAACAGGTTTTTGTAGCAATTATTGCTGCACACCTTAGTGCCATCAGCACTAGTTGTTGTTCACGGAAATAGCTCCAGTACGTAGTAGTTATGACCACCCCTCCTGGCTTGATTAAATGCAGTTCCCTGTGCTTTCTCCTATTAAGCTGGTGCACTTGGACATTCTGAGGCAGTGTAGCAACTGCCTCATGTACACAGACAACTCTCTCCTCTTACCTCACAACATTCAGACTTGTGAGAGATGCACTTATATCACCAAATTGGAAGCTATGCACTCTCCAGCCAAGATCGGACTAGCTGGTCAAGAGGAGAAGGTCAACACCTGCACCACACCACATGGAACACATAGCCCTCCAGAACACTCACCATCACATCTCTCACATAAAAACACAAACTACACACCCACCTTCACAGAGGGTCTCAATAGAAATTTATGCAAACAGCAGAGACCTCCAAGACAGAAACATACTCAACCACCACAACACAGCACAAACCACACGACACATACCTCACCTCCACAGTGTGCCCTTCATCCAAAGCCTAAACACCTTACCCAAATCATAGGTGACTCAGTAGTGAGGCACACAGATGTCCCACTCACTAGGTTGAATAAGGAGAAGGTAACAGTCAGCTGTCTGTCAGGTGCCAGAATCCGACACATAACACACGCAGTCAGGTCACTGCACAACAAGTATAAGTATGACTCTGTCATTGTCCATGTGGGTGTGAATGACCTGAGACACACCTTCCTGGACTACATGAAAAGAGACATGTTGGAGCTCTTGGATTATGTGGTCCAGAACAGTATGACTGTAGCCCTGAGCAGTATTCTACCATCACTCAGAATGATACCGCAGTACAAACAAAAAATGATTGACTTCAACAATTGGCTAAGTTTTTGGTGTCATTCTAAGGGGATCCAATATCTGTCTGCTTGGAATGACATGATTGACTGACCTCGATGCTTTGCCAGAGATGGCCTGCATCTCTCACCTCTAGGCTTGCAGGTGCTGACTAAGGCTCTTGCCCCCCTATAGTGCCTTTTTTAGGCGGTGTTCCAAAGACCAAATTACCACCATAGCTATAAGTAAATGCAGTCTGAGGGTCATGCTGCTCAACACTATATTTCAAGGTACACTTACTCAAAGCACTCCTCAAAATGGAAAGCATCGACATTTGTGCTGTAACGGAGACCTGGTTTAAAGCGGCAGAAAAATCCCTGCGCTACCAGGCTATAACTTATTCCACACCTTTCGGCCCCAAAACATGGACCATAGCTCCAAAGGCAGTGCTGTCTCCATATTCATAAAGGATATGCACACTTCCAGACTAGTAGCCCAGCATAATGCATCTGAGATACTTCAGGTACAACTAACATTGGGTAAGAAGACAGTCCAGATCATAACCTGCTACAGGTCCCCAAACATGTCCGTAGACTCTCACTCCACGTTCCTAAGCACCCTGGAGTCTGTCAAGGTCCAACCCAACATTTTCATACAAGGAGACTTCAACTACCCCTCCATCAACTGGGAAAACTACTCAAAGCACCAATACACTGACATAATGCTTTCTGGAATTCATCAATTCTAGTGCTCTGGACCAGCTCATTCTTACCCCCACTAGAGGATGCAATATCCTTGACCTGGTCATTACTAACATTGGCAACCATTGCTCTACACCAGTAGTCAATCCATCAGTTGTCAGATCTGACCATAAACTAATCACCATGGAAATCCACATCTCATCCACACTCCCTGCAAAGTTAACCACCTTGTAAAACTTCTCCAAAGCTGACTTTGGGCTCCTAAAAACAGAGGTGGCTAACTTCACGGCACCCATACCAATGGAAAATAGCTGCATGACTGCCGAATCATACACCAATGCACTGTACGAACATGTGCATAAATACATGGAACTAGCCATACCCAGCAGAACCAAGACGCTGTCCTCCAAAAAAAGGAAGCCAATCTGGTGGTCCCCTTCCATTAATAAACTCTACAACAGAAGGAAGAAACTGTTGCAGAAAAAAGGTGAAGTCCCGAGACTGGAAAAACTTCCTTATTAGCCTCAACAAAAAGTTGAGATCCCTCATCAAATCCTGTAAAGCCAGATATGAAGGCAGAATTGCAGCAGAAACAAACAGAACAACCCAAAAGCACGCACGTGGGGCAAAGTGCTCGGTCCAAACCAAAGCAATAGGTAAAACAAATAGTGGACCAGCACAATGGTAAAGCAGGACAATAATTTAATTATATCAAAAAGTTAAAGCCATATAAATGGCTCAAAACAACCAACAGACCGGTTTCGGCTAAACAAAGCCTTCTTCAATGCTCATAAATTGTAACATAAAATTATGTAGCACCCAACATCCTGGTTTAAATAGGAAAGATTTAAAGAGACATTACAAAAATAAGTATATAATGACAAATCCATTAAAGTTAAATACTTATGGAAAATCTACTGGTAGTAACTACATATAAATGTTAAAACAAAAAAGAACACAAAATAATACTTATAAATATGAGTGTAAATGAATCAAAATGCAATATTATAAGGAAAGATTGATTGGCATAATCCACATAATTATACATGAGGATAAAGAGTATATCTTATTAATATTATTATTAGGATAACTCACCTCTATACATTGTTGTTGAGGAGTCATAATGCCAATCAAAATACTTGTGGATTATTGATGGCTAAGTAAGTACACACAAACTAAATAATTGTAAACATGTTATTCTATTTCATTAAGCCCAGGTTTGAACAATGCTCCTAATCTGGTTATCCACGTTTTCCATATTATTGAGCTTCGTGTGCCAACCTGCTTTAAAATTCCTATGCATTTGAATCTTATCAATAATCACAAATTTGAAAACAGCAGTGGGGTGATTCGTAATATGTTTGTATAGGGCATTAGACAACCTTGTTATTTCTTATCGCACTAAAATGTTCACTAATTCTGAGTTTAACTGGCCTGGATGTCTGACCCACATAAAAAGCAGAACAAGTACAGGTGGCCAAATAGATGACCCAATCTGAGCTGCAATTACCAAAGATGGTGATATTATAAACTTTTGATGTGTTTTTACTAGAGAATTCTTTGGTTTTTAAGATGTGTTGACAGGCACTACAATGACCACAAGGAAAACAGCCAACCAATGGATCACCAAATAACGTGGTTTGGACAGTCATCTCAGGTGTGTACCTCTTATAATGAGTAAGGCGAGAGCGTATAGTGCGTCCCCTGCGATATGAGAAAGCACATTGCTCTGGTAAAATCTCATTGAGAAATTCATGAGATTTTAATATGTCCCAGTGTCTATTGATGATTTCCCTGAATCTGGATGTGTTTTTTCCATAAGTAGTTACAAGCCTGATTGGTTGGACAGAATTAGAATTGTCATCTTGTTTCAAATGTTTATATTGTAATAGATTTGAACGTGTCACATGGTTCGTCTGATCAATAGTATTGGAAATATGATGCTTTGTATATCCACGGTTGATAAGCCTATTAGCCAAATCTTGTCTACAAACTTGATGTTGTTCTTGTGAAGAGCATATGCGTTTCATGCGCAAAAACTGAGATTTAGGAATATTACTGATGATGTGGCATGGATGAGAACTGGTTGCATGAAGCAATGTGTTATATTGAGGAAATTTTCTGTGAACACAGGTGGCCAATGTATCATCTGAAAGTCTTGAGACCACAACATCTAAAAAAACAATTTCTTGGTGCTCTATGTTGACAGTAAATTGTATGTCAAAGGGATTATTATTCAAATAACCTACAAAATCAACCACTTGGTCTTTGTTAGCACACCACACCATCCAGCAATCATCTAGATATCTTCTCCAGATATCTAAATGATTCATATAAAGATTCTGATGGACATCATATATATAGGATTGTTCGAAGAATCCCATAAATAAATCTGCATATATGGGGGCAAAAGATGCCCCCATTGCAGTACCTTTGATTTGCCAATATGGTTTTCCATCAAAATAGAAAATGTTTTTGTGCAGAACATATTCCGTAAGTTTCACCAAAAAATTATTGAAGCCAGTGGAATATAATTCTGATTTCTCCAACCAGTATGAAATGGCCAAAATACCAGCATCATGGGGGATACTTGTATATAAAGATGAAACATCCAATGTGCATAACCACCAGTGTGCTTCTAACTGACTAACTATATTGAAGGGCCAGGTTTACAGAGCGTCCAGGCTAACAACACAAGAGGACACATATCAGGAACAACAGAAGACACTAGCGAAGAATTTTCTAGACAGAGGATATAAGCAAAGAGAAATTAGTGACACACTTGTATTATGTAATAAACATAGAATGGGAAAGGGTAAACCTTTTTTTCATAGACAGACAGAAAATATTACAGATAGAAAGGATTCTGAGACACACAATAAAAATAGATTGATTACTCCCTTTACCAATAGAAATACATTAATCAAAGAAGTCATTAATAATAATTGGAGAATTTTAACAACAGATGAGAAAATAAGGGATTTGGTAGATGTTAGACCTAATATAACTTATAGGAATATGAAGTCATTAAAAAGGCTACTATGTTATGAAAGAAATAGCGTGAATAGTAAGTTCTCCAAAAGGATAGGGACTCATGCGTGTAGATGTTGTAACCAAGTGTACATATATTAATAATGAAGATAGGTTTATTCATCCAGTAACTGGACGAGAGTATATTTTTAAGTTTTATGCAGATTGCAGATCCAGAGACTTAGTTTATTTAGCCCAATGCCAAATTTGCAAGTTTTTCTATGTGGGAAAAACGAACAGGACATTACGAGAACGTATCAGGGAACACATATATGCCATTAACAAAGAAAATACAAATAATGCCCTGGCACAACATGTCCTGGATAATGGCATGACACATAGTTTTAAATTTATGGTCTTGGAATTGACCAAGAAGAGTAGTAGACTAGGTGATATTAAGAACCACATTGAAGAGATGGAATGTAGATGGATAATGAGGCTACAAACACATAAAGCGTGTGGTTTGAATGATAAGGTCTCACTCAAGCCTTTCTTAACAGCGAGACCTTACAAACATTAAAGCTTGCTTATTGGCTAGAACTTATTTTTTAATATTATTTTTTAATGATGTTAGTTTTTACATACATTCTATATGTGTATATATATATATATTTCAATGTGTATATGCATTTTTCATGAGCAATATGTACATATATAATATGTATATATATATTTATATTTATATATGTATATATTTTTTTATATTTATGTTTATATTTATATATGTATATATTTTTTATAAATGAATTTTTATTAATAGTGTTATGTGATGGAATGAATTGTATTTGCTTTCATTTTTAAATTAGCTGGTATATCAGTTTTACCGGTTGAAAGCAGTGTATATGCAACTTTAAATTTTAATTGCATAATTATGATGATTAACTAACAGGATATGGGTTAATTCATTGCTATATAAGGCATGTAATATGATATGCTGCTATTGAAGTCTGATGAAACGTTTGTGAACGTGAAAGCGCTTACTTTTGGATCCAGCATTTGTTTTGAATATTAAACTCTTGAAGTGAAAACTGGAGTTTTTTTGTTAACATCAGCGTTGGTGAGCTCCTTTTGTGTTTTGTTCTTGAGTATATCATTTTTCTGAGGAGCACTTTACCCAGCAAGTCGTGGTTCTGTTGATTTGACACAAGTGGTTGAAGACGGATCCTAAGACCTCTTGGTGTGATATCTTTAAGTTTGTAGGCCTTGAATAATTTCAAGTGCCAGATGTTTGATCTTAAGGACTTCATGTTTCTGTTTAATTTTTGAAAAACCGACCCACATCTCTGTCTAGTATCAGCTGCACTATTATTTGAATTATGTACATTGTTGGTATTAAAACCAAAAGCATCAAGGTTGTCCTTATCAGCTGAAAGACCTTGCAAAATTCCACTCAAATCCATACCAAATAATGTGTCTTAATCCAGCTCCTGACCCAAAAAAATATTGCTGTAAACTAAATCACCTATACTTATTGAAATGTGTGAGTGAGCACTGAGTATACCAAATATATAATAATTATTAGAGTTATTTATGTCCAATTCAACAACTTAAACAAACACCCACTGTATATAAAAGTATGAATGTCCATATATTAAACTTGCCGCTGGATAGCAAACAAAAAGGTTTGTCTCAATGTCCCTTGCAATCAGTGGTCAATCTATTCAGTATACAACTTCTGATAGCCGACACTTCGTCTCTGCTAACATAAATGATGAATGAATAAATGAGCAAAACAAGATTGTTTGGTCAGAAAATCTAAGATACCTGACCATTCATCTCTGCCACCGTAAAGGACATATCAAAATACCAAATTGGAGATAACTCCTTTAAAATGTTGAACCACAATAAAAATATGGACTATTGGTAGATAGGTAGAAGAAAGTTTGTATATACAAATTATATTGGATATTATATATTATATTGGATTAAAACAAAAAAGAACACAAAATAATACTTATAAATATGAGTGTTTATTCACTAATATGAATGTGCCACTTAACTCTGGTTATGTTCATTGGATAGGTTAACACTTTTTTCTGTTCATAGAAAATTTCCTCAATATAACACATTGCTTCATGCAACCAGTTCTCATCCACGCCACATCATCGGTATGATTCCTAAATCTCAGTGTTTGCGCATGAAACGCATATGCTCTTCACAAGAACAACATCAAGTTTGTAGACAAGATTTGGCTAATAGGCTTATCAACCGTGGATATACAAAGCATCATATTTCCAATACTATTGATCAGACGAACCATGTGACACGTTCAAATCTATTACAATATAAACATTTGAAACAAGATGACAATTCTAATTCTGTCCAACCAATCAGGCTTGTAACTACTTATGGAAATAACACATCCAGATTCAGGGAAATCATCAATAGACACTGGGACATATTAAAATCTCATGAATTTCTCAATGAGATTTTACCAGAGCAATGTGCTTTCTCATATCGCAGGGGATACACTCTTGCCTTACTCATAATAAGAGGTACACACCTGAGATGACTGTCCAAACCACATTATTTGGTGATCCATTGGTTGGCTGTTTTCCTTGTGGTCATTGTAGTGCCTGTCAACACATCTTAAAAACCAAAGAATTCTCTAGTAAAAACACATCAAAAGTTTATAATATCACCATCTTTGGTAATTGCAGCTCAGATTGGGTCATCTATTTGGCCACCTGTACCTGTTCTGCTTTTTATGTGGGTCAGACATCCAGGCCAGTTAAACTCAGAATTAGTGAACATTTTAGTGCAATAAGAAATAAAAGGTTGTCTAATGCCCTATACAAACATATTATGAATCACCCCACTGCTGTTTTCAAATTTGTGATTATTGATAAGATTCAAATGCATAGGAATTTTAAAGCAGGTTGGCACACGAAGCTCAATAATATGGAAAACATGTGGATAACCAGATTAGGAGCATTGTTCAAACCTGGGCTTAATGAAATAGAATAACATGTTTACAATTATTTAGTTTGTGTGTACTTACTTAGCCATCAATAATCCACACGTATTTTGATTGGCATTATGACTCCTCAACAACAATGTATAGAGGTGAGTTATCCTAATAATAATATTAATAAGATAATACTCTTTATCCTCATGTATAATTATGTGGATTATGCCAGTCAATCTTTCCTTATAATATTGCATTTTGATTCATTTACACTCATATTTATAAGTATTATTTTGTGTTCTTTTTTGTTTTAACATTTATATGTAGTTACTACCAGAAGATTTTCCATAAGTATTTAACTTTAATGGATTTGTCATTATATACTTATTTTTGTAATGTCTCTTTAAATCTTTCCTATTTAAGACCAGGATGTTGGGTGCTACATAATTTTATGTTGCAATTTATGAGCATTGAAGAAGGCTTTGTTTAGCCGAAACCAGTCTGTTGGTTGTTTTGAGCCATTTATATGGCTTTAACTTTTTGATATAATTAAATTATTGTCCTGCTTTACCATTGTGCTGGTCCACTATTTGTTTTACCTAAGAATTGCAGCAGACACTACAAACAGTCACAAAGCCTTCTGTAGTTATATCAGGAACCTCCACGGCAATACCCAGATTTGTTCTGAGTTACTGCACAATGATACCTCCTATACTGAGCCAACAGATATTGCCAACATACTGACCAACAAATTCAGTGCCAGCTTTACCCCCCCCCCCAAAGGACCAGTCACAATACCGGAAGAATGCCAGGCACCCAGCATTACTGCAACACAGGTTAAAGCTGCATTATCCATGGCCAAGAATACAGCTACCATGGAACCCAATAATATCCCTGGCTGTGTTCTACATGAACTACAAAGCGAACTGGCACCACATCTGTGTGTCCTGTTTGGTCACATTCTCACCTCAGGCTTTGTCCCTACCGATTGGCACAGTGCTACACTCATCCCTCTCCATAAAGGGGCAGCAACTACAGACCCTGGGAATTATCGCCTCATTAGCCTGATGAGTCTGATATGTAAAGCTATGGAGCACATCATCATGGACCTAATTAACAAAGATATAGGAAATCTCCAAACTCTAGCCCCCATGCAATTTGGCTTTGTGAAAGGGAGATCATGCCTGCTCAGCCTGGTTGACTTCTTTGAGTCAGTGACCAGGGCTGTGGGCAAAGGTAAGGCAGTGCACACAGCCTACCTCGATCTGGCCAAGGCCTTTGGTACCATTCCTCACTCTGGAATTAATGATAAACTGACCACGCTAGGCATCAACCCCTATATCACTAGGTGGGTTGCAAATTGGCTCACAGATAGAGCACACAGTGTGAAAGTAGTAGACTCCAAGTCAGACTGACACCAGTCATGAGTAAGTAGTAGACTCCAAGTCAGACTGACACCAGTCATGAGTGGAGTCCCACAAGGATCGGTCCTGGGTCCTCTCCTGTTCGGCATCTACTTCTCAGACGTCCAGGCCAACACACAGGGACTCTGGCTGACCAAGTTTGCAGACGACTGCAAGCTGGGAGCCATTATTAACTCCCCCACATGATGCAGATGTCCTACAGAAAGGCCTCACTGAGACAAATGACTGGTGTTGAAACCATGGGCTTAAGCTTAATGGCAAAAAATGCTTCATCATCCCCTTTGGGAAAAACACACTTCCCACTAATTACCACATCGATGAAAGCCCACTGAACATTGAAGGCGTTATAAGAGATATGGGGATGCAGATTGACAGCAACCTCTCTGTCGACCACCACATTGCCACTGTGGTCAGAAAGTCCTTGTATGTGGCACATCTCATTACCAAGGGTTTTGCATCCAGGAAGAAAAAGGTCATCATCTCTCTCTACTCTTCCCTAATTAGACCAACCATTGAGTATAATGCCCCATTTGGCATGTACCTCACTAGACACCTGCAACAGCTGGAGAGGCCACAAAAGTACCTCACAAAGAGGATCCATGTGTTTACATGTCCTACATGGATAGACTCAAAAGGCTCCAGCTATTCTCATATCGCCTTCTTAGAGGCGATTGTTTCTTGACTTACAAAGCCATGTCTGACCCAGCTCTTTTTGAAATGCTACATCTAAAGTAATCCCAATCCCTCCACACCACACGCTCCAGAGACATCAATCTCATTACCACAATCAACAGAACATGCTGGAGGGACAGGTTCCTCACCCAGAGATTGCCCTTGCTCTGGAATAGACTTCCTGTACATGTCAAGCAGAGCACCTCTCTGTCCCTCTTCAAGAGAAATCTTGATGAGTGGATGGGTAATAGAAAGTTCACCCTGGAGATCACTGCAGTGGCTCTACTTGATAGAGGCACTGGGAACTAACGTCAGGCGGCATGATGCCAGGGCATTTCTATGGCCTAGACTTGTAAAAGCTCCAGGGCCATTAGCCTAGTAGATACTTATGAACCTGTATTGATCTTCAGTTAGAGTTTGTTTTGTAATTCATGATGCTCCTTCAGGGGGTTTTTTTTATTTGGAACTAGAATTCCATCACTCTTTTGGCTTTCAGCCCCCTGGATGACTGTTTACAGGCAGTGCATTCTGAGTGGGTTACATATCATTTTCAGTTAGTTGGGTATGGAATTATGTAAGTTTGGCTGAGCTTCCCTTAACTGCATTTCAGGTGATTTGTCCCATCTGGACAACTGTTCTGCTACAGTGTATTAATCCAAGTCAAAGTCTTACATCTTAATGGTTATCACAAAATTGCTGCATCAAAGCTGGGCTTTGACTGAACTGGAACAGACTGTTTAATATTTAATTTTTGAGATAGTCTTGTCTATATTTTAAAGTTATCTCCTTTGCTTTATCAAGAAGTGCTGTGTGCTAATAACAGTGTCTCATTATCACTGAAATGTCCCCAGTTTGTAATGCAGTTTGTATGTCACCCTAATGTAAATTACTGCAGTATCCACAACTCATATTTGATGCATAAGAAATATAAACTTTCAGAGTGCTCCTTCCATCTTCAAATCACAGTGGAGACAAAAGTACTTGCCTGCTTTGTCTGTGGCTGGAGCATGGTAATTTAACCTTGTAAGAAGTATAAAAGATTTTCCTAAAAATCTTTGCTTCTGTCCAGCTTTGAAATGCTTGCTACGTTAATCAAAAGCTGCTTTAAACAATTTATTAAATGAAAAAATGATTTTTCTAATTATAAATATTTTTTGTAAAGCTTGAGAATAGTACAGCGAGAAGTTTGTATACTTGCACAGGTGGACAGTTGGTGTCTACAGTCTCCTTATGGTTGCTGGTTAATTCTTCTGACCTTTTGTGTGTGTTTTTGATGTCCTTCTATTCTCATGTTGCAGTATTCCAACTGTTGGGTTTTCCTTTCTTGCTACCCGAATGTCCGTCCAGTATATAAAAGCTTGTAGTCACTGCTAGGTACTTAGGACGTCTGACGGTTTAGGGAGCATGGGCCATAAAAGTGACGTCTGCATGTACCTTTCCTCAGAACTTGTCTGTAGCCAGTCGAAAGTCAGCATTAGTGCTGTCTTCATTTTGGATCTTCACTAAAGAGAAGTACCCTGTTGGGGATCTTTTGTTTCTTTTTGTCATTGCATGCCTATTAAGGTTACGTGTCATCCAGGAAAGGAAAGGGCAAGTGCGGTCATCAGATCCCTTATAAGGACGCCCATGATCTTTGTCATATTTGTCTAGGGCCTATGCACGACCATCTTTCTTGTGTAATCTGTCAGGCCTTCATGCTGAAAACTTGCACGCACTAAATATATATTTAGAAAATCAGTGTCTAAAATGCTTAGCCTTAGGGATGGAAGGACCATCCGGTCAGCCCATGGAACCACCTAAATAGAACATCAAGGTTTTCAGGCCCGAAGTTGCTTTGGCTGCCCCTCCTCCATCTGACATCCCTCCTGTGGCTGACATTTGCCTGGAGGAATGCTCAGATGCAGGTATAGTGGGTACCCCTCAGGATGCCACAGAACCTCATGCAGAAGACACATGGGGGAGGGTTCACTGATGTCGCCTTGCGATGTCGAGTGGAAACCACAGGTTCTGATGGCTGCTCAGACAGCCATATTCCATCTGCTTCTCAGTCTACTGAATCTAGGCCTTATCCAGACACTAGGCCTTCCTCAGGCCCTAAGCCTCCTAGGCCTTCATTGAAAAAGAAAGCCAAGTCCGAGCATCTCTCCCCATCTCCTGAAAGCCAAACAGATTGGCAGGCCTTTTCTCAGAGCCTCTTTAATGCTTTTATGCTCTAAGGCCTGCCATGCCTGGATCTCCACAGGACGGGCCTCCTCCTATCAGTCCCAGGCTTTAGGTTGAGGATGTTATCTTACCTGAAGCTGAGGATTCCTCAGACTCCTTGTCTGAGGACTCCCTTTCTTATTACTCGCAGATGCCCTCTCCTGTAGGTTATGCTTCACCAGAGGATGAGTCTGTTGAGGCTGACTCCCAAGCTGAGGATTTTTTTTTTTATTTATTTTAACATTTGTTAACCGGGAAAGTCCAATTTTCCATGGTGGCCTGGGGAGAAATGCTCCAGGCGCATGTATTTGTAACGTGGGAGGAAACCGGAGCACCAGGAGGAAACCCACATGAATGCAGGGAGGACGTTCAGACTACGCACAGAAGGCACTCCAGCCGTGAATTGAACCGGAGAACCTCTTGCTGTGAGTCGACAATACTATCGCTGCACACTGCATCATCCTAAGGATCTCACCTTTGCGAATTTTTTAAGTGAGATTCTTTTCAGATATCTGAGGTACAAAAAAGATATTATGAGTTCAAGCAGATGGAGACCCCTGCTCCGTCTGCAATTCCCCCAGTATTACCAGCATTCATGGATGCCTTCAGTGCTGCCTGTCTTAACCCTGATTCCCAACAACCTGCTCCCAGGAGACATGACACATTCTACAAGGCCCTCAAAGGGGCTACATTTTTTGATCAAATGCCCACTAGCTGACCCTGCCAGTGCCTCAGTCTCCGCAGATAAGCCATCCGAATTATTGCCATCTACTTCAGTCCTCCCCACTGACAAGGACAGTAAGGCCATGGAGTGCATTGGTAATAAAGTTTACACTTCCTCTACCCTGGCCTTCAGAGCAGTAAATTACCAAACAGACATGTCCAAGTATGCCTTGGCACTTCTGTCTCAGATCACCAAACTCTTGGCTGACCTCCCAGATTCTGCTTCCAAGGTACAAATTTCTAACCCCTCAGTCCTGAGACAATATTCATAGTTTAGGATTCTTCCCTTACCTGATGATATTACGGCAAAATTAATGGATGCACCCCTGGATAACTTCACCCTTTTCTGTTCTAAAGCAGCTGAGCTATTCAAGACCCTTCAGCAGAAAGGGAAAGAGCTGCAAGACTTTAAACATCTCTTTGTCTCCCCCATTCCCAAATTTCATAGGAACTGTCCATCAAAGAGACAGTTCATAAAGAAACACTCTTCTGCAGCTCCCATTGCTAGAGGCAGAAAAGGTGCAAGAAAACAGCAGGCTCTGTCTAAGTCTGCTCAAACCCCTGCCCAGAAACTCCCTTTCAGGATAGGGCAGGTAGCCAATGACTAGCTGCCATCACTGTCTTCCCCCCAGACACCATTCCCCTGTCCCTAAGGCTCTTTCACTGTCTGTCCCTTTGGCAATTCATCACCTGAGACAGATGGGTCCTATCCATTATAGAAAAGGACTACATTATGTCCTGGGACATTCTCCCTTCTCCCAGAGGGACTCCCCAACCCACCTAAACCTGTTCTTAAAGGTCCCCACCTTTCACGTGCTGACTCTTCAAACCTTTTTGCCTTTACTGATAACTCAGGGATTTCTAACCACCTTGGACATAAAGGATGCTTACCTCCACATACCTATCAGGCCCAGTTATAGGAAATTCCTGCATTTTGCTGTTGTTCCTCACACTTTGAGTTCTCGGCCTTGCCCTTTGGACTCTACTGTTCCAAGGGTCTTCACCAAATGCCTGGCTCCTGTAGTGGCCTTCTGCAGAGTCCAAGGGATCCAAATTTTTCCATACCTGAATGACCTCCTGATTCAGGCAGAATGTCCCAAATCCTTGCACAGCCAACTCCTCCAAGTCATCTACCTACTTCAGACTGTGGGATTCAATGTAAACATTCCCAAGTCCAACCTGACTCCTTCCCAGGACCAGGTTTTCCTGGGCTGCCGAATAAGGACAGATGTTATGAGGGTATTCCTTCCACCCCAGAAAGTAGAAACCCTGACCCAGTACCTGGTGACTGTCCTCAAAGCCACTGCTTTGACAGCCAGACAATACCACAGGTTGCTGGGCTACATGGCCTCCACTATTCCTATGCTTCCTCTGGCAAGGCTGCACATGAAATTGCAATGGTACCTAAAGTCCATATGGAACTAACACTCACACCCCTTGGACTTCGTCATCCCCTTCCTCCCATGTATGAGGAAGGAGATTCTGTGGTGGTTAAAACAGGTTATGCTCAATCCAGGATTTCTACTGCCTGTCCAGGAGATCAGGGAAATGAGAGCAACTATATTTGCCCTGACCGCCTTTCTTCATGCCCTAAAACAAGGGCTCCTGAAATTGTTCTTTGGCATGTGAACAGCAGGGAGGACCTAAATCCTATGTGCTTTGCAGACTTGCTTTCCAGGCATCGGATCTGGCAGCCCGATACGGAATCTCCCTGTGGTCAATCTATATTCCTTCAGCTCAGAACATTGAGGCAGACATCTTGAACCAGGTCTGTGTCACAATCCCACAAATGGATGCTTCACAGAGACGTGTTTCTGGACATTGTCCACAGGTGGGGTATGCCTCAAATAGATCTGTTTGCCTCCCCTCTGAACAGACAGCTACCACTATTTTACACCAGGTTACCCAGTCCCTTAGCAAGGGCGACGGATGCCTTCAACATCTCATGGAAGTGGATGTTTCTGTACGCATCCACCCCCCTTACCACTAATTGAAAAGTCCTGCTGAAGATCCAGCAGGACAGATTAAAAATCTTACTGGTGACTCCCTTTTGATCAAGACAGCATTGGTTTCCCCCTCCTCCTGCAATTAGCCACGGGGAGTCGCCACAAGTTACCTCACAAAGTGGACCTTCTCACACAGGAAAATGGATCCCTGATCCATCCCCACTTAGAATCTCTGAAGCTAATCCTGTGGGTGATAGAATTCTGATCCCTTCGAGGCACCTTTACACTGAGGACGTGCTTGCATTACTACAGGAGGCCAGGAAACCTAATAATAGAAGAACAAAAATACAAGAAAAAGTGGATTCACTGAATCCTTTGCATGAACCTTTAATACCACAGGTTAAGTGCTTTCAGCCAAAAACTTTGGCCTTTTTCAGAACAAACAACTCAGTGAATACAACCCTCTTATATAGATGGTTAGAAATCTTAACCAATCACATCTCCATTCCAATTAATAAATTACAAAAAACATTTACCTAAAACCATTCACTTAAAAAATTCACATAAACAATTTGAGTAAAAAAGGGGAGGGGGACCACATAACATATACTTAATAAAATGTTAACATAAAACATTTAAAATGTACATTCTATTTTCATTTGTTGTAATATGCCTTTCTTTTTAGGACTGCTTTGTAATTAACTCTATTGTTCAAACCTGGTGCCCTACATGCAGCCAACAAAATCTGCAATTTAAATTCCCTATAATCAAGTTCCCCAGCTCTGTCTCCATTAAAATCATGGAGAACATGATCAATAACCCCAAAGCAAAATTTAATTCCATTCTTGTCACCTGCAAATGTAAGGGAGTGCTTGTAAAGGGCATTATCCAAGTTATTTTTTCTGATGGCATAATGATGTTCATATATTCTATATTTTAATTGCCTATTGGTCTTTCCATTATAGAAAGAAGAACATACCGAACATTTAGCCATGTATACCACATAGGTGGATTTACAGCTGAAGTTGCCAGGAACCTTCCGTTCTCTTCTTTGGTTGCAAAATTCAAAATATGCCCCTTCTGAAATGTATTTGCAAATACTGCAACTTTTACACTTAAAAGTACCTCACGTTTACTAATCCCCTTATTATGTCCACTTTTCAACATTTCCTTGAAATTCTTAGCTCTTTTGTTTACAAAAAGGGGTGCTTCTCCTACAACTGCCCTTAAGTCACCGTTAGATGCTAAAATTCTCCAATTATTGGATGTAATGTCCTTAATTTCTTTACTATCCATGGTGAACATAAGCAACATAGAAGTAACCCAATCTTGATCACCTTGTGTGTTATCTATTGTGGCCTTCTTGTTACAATTAATGTTCAACACCTCATTGACTATTTCAGGGGGATACCCTCTGTTTTTAAACCTACAATGTAGCTCTTTCACTAAAGAATCTAACTTTGTTTCATCACTTGTGAGCCTATTTAATCTAACTAGCTGCCCTTTAATGATGTTATACTTGACATAAGTGGGATGCATACTATAGTAATGCAGCAAACCATTACTAGCTACATTTTTATAACTGAGCTCAAAACATCCTTCCCTTCTTCTTTCAAGACTTCTATATCTAGAAAACAAACTTTCGAAGTATTCCAACCACCAGTAAATCTTAAAAAAGAGGTACTATTGTTCATATCTTCTACAAATTTTGAAAGTTCAGACTCTGTTCCCCTCCTAATAAAAAAGGTCATCAATAAAGTGATAATAAGCTACAATCTTTTCCCTGTTGACAATCATAGACATGATGTTGGTCTCCCAGTACGCCATTACCAAATTGGCATAATTGCAGCCATCCTTGCACAAATTGCCACACCCTTTGTTTGTAAAAAATACTTGTCAAAAACAAAAAATTGTACTAAAGAATATTGTCAATACATTCCAACATAAACATACTTTCTTCCAAATCATACTCCCCACTATGAATCAACATAAGTTGATTCACCCATTCTAAACCCACTTCCTGAGGAATACAAGTGTATAATGATGCCACATCCACTGTAACTAAAAAAAATCCCCTGTTTCTACTTGAATGCTTTTAATTTTATTTAAAAAATCAAAAGAATCCCTAATAAAGTACTCTGTGTTCTGAATCAACTTAAGCAAAGTCCTGTCAATAAATTTAGAACAAGGTTCTAACTTGGATGCCGGTGAAGAAACAATGGGCCTATAGGGAGGAAACTGCTCATCTTTATGTATCTTTGGGATACCAAAAAGATGCCCTATCTTGGGTTTGTCAACTTGAAAAAAATCAAACATAGTTTTAGAAAAAATACCTCCTGTGAATGCATCCTCAAACCATGAATCTATTCTTTTGTATGTCTTAAAAACATCTGCCTTTGATACTGTTTTGTATGCAGATTCATCTGCTAACAAAGTATAGATGCCCTTAATGTAATCTTCTGTATTCACTATTAATATAGTGCCCCTCTTGTCAGCACGCATGACTCTAATGGAATAATCATTACTGATAGAGTTAAACATACTTTGTTCAAATGCAGTCATATTGAAGAATTTTCTTTTACTTAACAAGTCTCTAATTTCCACCTCACATAAGTCTTCAAAAGCCTTGATTGTTGAATGCAAAGGTGGGTTGAAAACACTGTGTACAATAAAATCCCCTTTAGGTTTGCCCTCTTGATTCCCCATAATGAACTTCAAATTAAGTTTACGTGTGTAAGATTTCAAATCTGTTGTCGTGTCCACAATGTCCGCCCTTCTAGAGGGCACTAAGTTAAAACCCTTTTTTAACAAATCAGTTTCTGCGTCTGTGAACAGTGTGGTAGACAAATTATAAATCTTGAAAGTCATTGGCTTGTACTGAATACTGAAAGCCACTGATACCTCTTGTCTCTGCGAAAAAGTGGATAAACACTTACTTGACTTGCAGGTTCTACTACCTGCACTGCAGATAAACTGCTGTGACTGCTCCAATTCTGCCGTGGTGGAATCTCTCTCCTCACTTCTACAAGAGCCCCCCAATGATCGACATGTGTTCCCCTCTTCTCCTGCAAATGCTTTGAGCGACGAGGACATAAAAAAGACCTCTGATTTCTGTTTTCCACCATTGTAGCCCCTGTCCTGTCTGTTGGATTCCTCCTCCTGTGCGTTTACGCACTGTGGTGACGTCAGCTCTTCCGAAACGTTGCAGCCCGGTTTTAAGGTGGAAACGCTTTCTTTCTCCTGGTACAATCTCCGGTCTCTGTTAACTTTCTTTTTTTTCTTCTCCCCGAGAGATTTGTCTAGTGAGTTGATTTTTGGCTGTATATGCCTCAAAAAAATCATCGATTTGTCTGGGAGAAGCAGCCAAACTGAGCTTATCCATTAACCCATCGATCCGTTTAGTTAACTTAGTTTCCTCCTCTTCTTGATGTTCCTTAAGTAACTTCAGGAACGCTAAGCCTGCTTGTTCACAGATTTCACTCCACTTGTCCATAAATATACTGCTGTATATGCCACTGGGAATGTTGTTCACTTGGAGCCCTTTGGGGGGACCCTTTTCACATTTAAACAATAGCTTAAAAAAAGCAATGTCCCACTGTATCTTTTTATGTTTGATAAGGGATGCCTCCAAGTCCTTGAACAACCAGTCTTTAATAAGAATAACTCTGGGCATGGACTCAGCCCAGACAAATCCTCAGCTTCGACATTAAACACAACAGGTGCTGTCATGAAATCTTTCACCGTATCTCTCCAGACACAATTCTGTTCTTCTGGACAGTATGGTAACTCTACATCAACACCTTTTTCACCATTTTGGGAGTCCAAGGAGGTATGAGTGAATAGTGACATCCAGTAAACCCTCTCCCTCCAGAAGTGCTCCACTTTGAGGCATCTTGCCAGCAATACAAGAAACAGAAAAGAAAACTGCCCCAGATGTCTCAAGCTTGTGTAACGTAACACAAATCCAAACAAAAATACAAGAAAAAGTGGAGTCACTGAATCCTTTGCATGAACCTTTAATACCATAGGTTAAGCGCTTTCAGCCAAAAACTTTGGCCTTCTTCAGAACAAACAACTCAATGAATACAACTCTCTTATATAAAATGGTTAGAAATCTTGAACAATCACATCTCAATTCAAATTAATAAATTACAAAAAATATTTACCTAAAACCATTCACTTAAAAAATTCACATAATTCAAGTAAAAGGTGGGGGAGAAACACAGGTGTCAGCAAAGTCCGCTAGACACATTAAAACCGAGATCCCCCTAGTGCTGTCCTATCTATGTGAATTACTTCAAGCAGGGTTGGCATATTCTTTTGTTAAGGCACACCTTCCTGCTATTTCAGCCTGTCTGCCTCTTGATCCTCCTGTAGCCTCCTGTCTCCCTTCTAAGTTATTCCTTAAGGGAGTACTACACTTCAGATCCCCTAGGAGGCAGGTCCCTCCTCCTCCTTAGGATCTGAATTATGTTCTAGAGAAACTCACTTTTGCTCCCTTTAAACCAGCCTCCAAGGTTTCTCTGAAACATTGTACCTGGAAAACTGTACTCCTTGTGACCCTCACATCAGCCAGGAGAGTGTCAGAACTCCAGGCCCTCATGGCAACTCCTCCCTTCCTCGTCTTCAATAAGGATAGAATGACCCTGAGGACCATCCCCTCCTTTATGTCCAAGGTGGTCAATGAGTTATCCCTAAATCAGGGTATTCACCTGCCCACCTTTTTTCTCATCACCAAAATGACAGTGAGGGTCTTACATTCCCTTGATGTTCACAGACAACTTAAATTTTACCTTGACAAGACTAAGACCTTTAGGAAATCAGACCAGCTTTTCGTCTCCTTCCACCTTAGTGCCTTGGGAAAGGCAGTGACGAAGCAGACAGTTTCTGTTTGGATCTCCAAACCTGTATCCTTTTGCTACACATTCCATGGGAAACGGCTCAAATCCAAAGTTAAGGCCCACTCCACCAGAGCCATGACTTCATCTGGGGCCTTCTTCAAAGACTTGGACACTGCTTCCATCCTTGAGGCAGCTACCTGGTCATCTCTCCACACCTTCACTAAACACTACAGGTTGGATCATGTCTCCAGATCCAGAGCGGGATTTGCAAGGGCAGTCCTGCATGGCTTTGTAGAGAGTAGCGCCATATCACCTCCCTCTTCTTCCCTGTGAGCTATGGCACTCACCCTACAGTTGTCATACTGCAACATGAGAATAGAAGGACATAGAGTAGTTGTGTAAAATCTTACCATAGCCATAGATGTCCTTCTCTTCTGTGTTGCAGTATTCATTCCCTCTGACCTTACCCCGGTCTCTCCATCTGAACTGTCTGTTCCTGGGTGGCATAGAGCCTATACAGCTTCCTGAGACTGGGGTACAACTGGGGCGTTCAGTTCTGAGGAAAGGTACGTGCAGAAGTCACTTTTATGGCCCATGCTCCCTGGGCCAATGTCAGACGTCCTACATATCTAGCAGTGACTACAAGCTTGTGTATACTGGCTTGGACGTTCAGGTAGCAAGAGAGGAAAATCTGACAGTTGGAATACTGCAACATGAAAGAGAAGGACATCTATGGTTATGGTAAGATTTTACACAGTTATTTTTTTTGACATATTTCTGTAGTGATCATCAGATCTGATGTGTTCTGATCTGACCTTGGATCTGTCCTCTCCCACTTGACAGACTTTAAGGACTGTAGCTTGAGCTCCTCCCCTTACCCGTAATCCTCCAACTGCTCCTGAGTTACCTCAGATCTCATTTGCTGTTTTAGAGATAAGACGTGGTCACCGTTGGCTTGAGTGATTAATTTGTGAGAGATTTGTTCTTTGGAATATGTACAGGGTTTGTCACTGTATTTTTCTCTACCTTTTCTTCATTTAGGCCTTTTATATCATCCCCTTATTTAAAAAACCTATTTTTTCAACCTTCCTCAATAGTTTTGATGCTTGTGCCTTTAGATCTTGGTCTTTTTTTCGCTGCCCTTGTGGTAAATCTTCATTATCATTGCTGGTATTTTCCTTCCTATTCTCCTGCTTTTTTCTCTCTTTAGCTGTTGTTAGTACATGTTTGTAATTTCTTGTAATTTTAAGGATGTCAGAAAAACATACTGGTTTGAAAAAGTCCTCCACTTGCAGGTATAAAATCGCAAATGCTTCTTGTGGCATTTGTGCTAGTTTTAATAATAGGGCCTTGATTGAAAGAAAGAATAAATTAATGTTGAAAGGTTTACTTCCATACTTTGCTTCTTTGGAATCTGGAGCACCATCTTCCCCTAAAAAATCCTTGGGGGATACAGCAGAGAGACCTAAGGAATCAAGGAAGCATTCCTCCGACCACTGTCCTCTCTCAACTTCTTCAGGCTTGGCTCCTCCAAGAGTTCGACTCCAACAAAAAGAAAATCGAAACCTTTGGGTCCTGTTCTTGTCTGGATCCAACTAGATCAAGATGCAAGTCATCAAGGTGTTTTCTCCTGAACCCATGTCTTTTGAGGCTTCATTTCCCCCTTCCTGCAAGACACACCTCGAAGAGCTTCTCATCTACTATCGACTTCATCTTCACTCAGGTCATCCAGGAGGCCATCAGAAGTGGATATGGATAGAATAATGAGGGCATTTCTCAAAACCCAGATTAATTTGGGTGTTTTACTGTCTCCATCTCATATTAGACCAGTGAGCCTTTTCACCACTCAGCCCCAGGCTTTAGATCTTATTTCGATCTGTCTAGTGGTTTTAGAGTTTTCAGATCCAAGATTTCAGAGCATGTCTGTGTCGGATCCAAAGACTTGCCTTTCTTCGACTCCGATACTTTCTTTGTCCAAGATGGGTCTGATCTTGTGGAATCCAGAAGGATCTCGGATCCATAACATCAGTGCTGGATCCTGTGGGTTGGGATTGACTGCAATAGTTTCTGAGCCATCCCTTCCTTATAGAGCTTCAGCACTGGACAGCTTAGCTCTGACCTCTGCCTCAAGAGCAAAGCTAGTAGGGATTGGGTTCTGACCCTCACAAGCTTCTTTGGAGCCAATGGGGGGTGAACCTGAGGTCCCCCATGACATCAGATTTCAAGGTAGTGGAGAGAGCTTTCTCCTCTTTGATTGTAAAGACACCCTTACCCCCCCTCGAGCCACCCTACACTCAAATGTCTACTGTGAAATCTGGGTCTCTTCATCATACCCCATCGGGACAACTGGTCAGGTCAAGCATCGAGATTATCCTCATTCAGAAGACTGCAGCACTTCCTAGTTTTCTCCGCAACCTCCCACCAAAGAGCCTCTTAGGAAGTAGATGTGCAAGATGAGGCACCTAGACTCTCGACAAGAGTCATTAACCAAAGGCACTGACTTCGATGAAAGTGAAGGGTCCCCATATCCCCCCTTTGAAAACATTTCATCCAGAGAGATTCTTGAATTTCTGAAACAGGAAGGCGTTTGATCTTCTGCCCCACCCCTTTCCGAAGAGGAGTTAGTGTTCCCTGAGGCTTTTCAGACCTGCTCAGCTGTAACCATCTCCATTTGGGCTTGGAAGGATCCGGATGTCATGGAGCCCATCTCTAAACACCCAGACAAGTATCTTGTTGCACCTAAAGATATGGCTCATTGGAGTAAGGGTCCCCCTGTGGATGCTGTGATAGTTGCAGTAGCCACTAGAAAAGAACTAGGGAAACAAAGTTCTTCTGTCAATCCTCCTAGTAGGGAATCTAGGATGCTGAACATGTTTGGGAAGCATGTCTATATGTCAGCGACCTATGTCCTCAAGTCTCTGAATGATTTGGCACTTGTTATGAGATTTCAGTGGGAAATGATCCAACAGTTCTCCAATATCCACTCAGGGTCCTTTTCTGTGGAGGATAAGAAAACATTTTCTTCGCAGCTGGCCATCCTCCAGTCCTTATCCAGTGCTTCTATGAGACTGATCTCTTATGCCTCAGAGGGAGCTATTGGAACAGGGGGTTCAGGCATAACCATTAGAAGGCATTCCTGGATGTGTCTCTGGGGTTTTGAGAAGCCCTTCAAGTCTTCATTCATCAATACCCCTTTTGATGGATCCACTTTATTTTGCCGTAAGGTGAAAGAGACTGTCTGCAGCAGCTAGCAAGATGGGAAGACCCTTTCTGCTGTGGGAATCCATTTTTCTACTCCTCAAAGGACATTCTCTTAAAACCAGAGAGAGGGCAGAAACTGTGGCTCAGAAAGTCGTAAGGTTCTTCCCAAGATTCCTATGGAAAAAGATCCCCTCACAGCAGAGAGGCGAATTCAATGCAACATACTACCCTTTTGGCAGAGGTGAACCCACAACATTAGGGTTTCAGAGGTTCATTCTATGACAAGCCCTATGAGCGTCCCTAAAGGGTTACCCGACTGCTTCACTCTGGAGGCAGTCTGGGGAGACCTGTCCCTGCACCCACAAGCCTGGATTGCCATTACTAAAGATTCTGGGTGCAGAATTTCATATTCCAAGGCTGTTGTATACCATTTTCCCTTTTCCCCCCAAAATGCAGCAGAAAAATTCCCAATGTTCCACACAGTCAGAGGAAAGCCCCAGCTACAGAAATAAAAAAGCTGCTGGAAAAAAGTCGTCCAGCCAGTCCCACCAGACCAACAAGGATCTGCAACTTATTTGAGATTATTTTTGGTGACAAAAAAGACCTGAGACCTCATACCAATTTTGGATCTCATTAAATTAAATTATTTTGTGAAACACTCAAAGTTCCAGATGGTCATGGTTCAGACCATCCTGCCTCTTTTAAGGAAGGGTGATTGGATGTGCTGTGTAGATCTCCAGGATTTGTACCATCATATCAAGATACACAGGTGCTCCAGGAGATGTGTACTCTTCCAGCTGTGGGAGCCAGTCACTACCAGATGTTCTTCATGTTTCACTGTTGCAGTCATTACATTTGGGTAATCTGATGGCAGGTTACCCACAGTCAGTCTGAATAACAAAGTCTTGGGTCCTGCGTCGGTTGCTGTCTGCTCTTTCTTGACGTCAGGTCGTCAGGGGTATAAAACATGCAGCTGGCACCATTTTATTCAGTCTTTCTTGCCGCGCGGTGCCCGAAGCAGAAGCAGTTCGCAAGTGCCGGTCAGCTGACTCCTGAAATTTTTGCATTCGAGTTTCAGAACCGAAGTCTTCAATTAAAGCTAAGTACCCCGTTGGGGAAACTTTTTCTTGCTCCTTACCGATGGCAGTAAAAGTTAATAATTGCATTACTTGTGGGAAGCAAATACCTCATAAGGATTTTCATTTGTACTGTATTCCTTGCATAGGCCCAGATCATAACTTGCCTTGCTGTCGGTTTTGTGCTAGATTTAACCAACGCACTATTAAGCGTCGGTATATTTTTGCTTCAGAATATTTTGGATCCAGATTTAATTATTCTGAAATGTCGTCGGATAGCAGTCCGACTACCGGAGTTCACAAAAAATGCAAAGAAAAAGACAGACAGACCGTCGTGGTCCAAAACCGACAACGAAGCTTCTCCTAAGCCAGTCGCCAGTTCGGCGGTACTCAGTGATATGCTTTCGCAGCCCCTGATACCCGCTACATTTGAGTCGCAGGCCTCTACCGAGACCCATGAGGAGTCCAGTATGCCGCGAGATGCTCAGAGTATTGAACCCGTGGATGTTTCTCCCTCGGATGGGTCCGGAGCTGCTGAGCAGGCACCGGCTTCTGAGGGTGTTTTCAGGCCTCAACATTTCTATATAAAACCGATGCCAGCTTCAAAAGCAAAAACAAAAACAGTTTCTAAGTCTAAAAAACTGGCGCATGAACCAAGTGTTCAGGCCCCTATGCCTAAAAAACAGATGATCAAAATGGCTGAGGACTTAATTACCTTGATCAGGGGCTCCCCCCCCCCTCCTCTTCTGATCAGGAATTTTCTGTACCACCCTATGAGGATTCAGATGCAGAAGAATCCATTCCATCTGCATGTCATCCTGAGGATTATTCATTTGGAGAAACCTTGCATACTTTAAGGGAACATTTTCATTGGGAGAGTCAGGACTTCTCTGAATCAAAAAAGAGGCTTAGGGTTTTCCTCCTTATTCCTCAGCATAGGTCCTTTGGCTATTCCTCCTGTATTAGATGTTGTTGATGTGTTTTCGGAATCAGGCATGGCTCCTGATTCCCTACCTCCAGCTCCTAGTAAGCCAGACAGATATTACAGGGTTCCTGACTCCCACAAATTTTTATTCAAAAATCCTGCTGCTGATCCTGAAACTGTCACACAGGGTCCCAAAGGTGTAAAGGCCTCTACAGCCAAAAATCCTACGCCCTCTGATAAGAGATTCCAGGGTGCTGGATAGATGGGGAAAGAAAGTTTATATGTCTTCAACCTTGGCAATTAGGGCCTTAAACTGCCAATTTCATATTCTTAAATATCAACAGCATGTTATGGGCTTGTTGAAACAGAAAATGATGTTGATTTCTGATTGTGTGGAAAATAAAGAATTACAGGAATTATTGTATGAGCAGAACAGGTTGAAAAGCATACTTTACAATGTGGTTTTGATTCTTTGGAGGCCTCTTGTAGGGCCACAGTTACTGGATCTGTGATTAGAAGGCATGCCTGGCTCAAGGAGCAAAATCTGCCTGATCATGTTAAGGCTAAATTGTTGGATGCACCTTTACAGCATGATACTTTATTTGGTAATAAGGCAAAAGAGGTTTTAAAGAAAATGGAAGACAAAGCTAAATCTATGCAAACTGTAAAAGATTTCTTACAAGTGCCGCCACCCAGATTCAGTACGCACTGGCCTACTAAAAATTGGTCCTTTCCTGTGTCCAACAGACCCTCACAATACAAATCCAGATGCTCAAAAGGATCCAGATACCAATCACAGGGTTCTTACAGGTCAAAACAATGGGGTGCCTGTACCTCCAAATCTGGAGGAAGCAAAGCACAACCCTACAGTAAGCAGTCTCAATGACTTCCCTCTACCATCTCCAAGCACTTATCTTTTGGCAGCCCCATTGGGGGGAAAATTAGCACTTCATGCTCTAAATTGGCAGTTAATTACCCAGGACAAGTGGGTATTAAACATAGTATCCCAGGGGTACAGATTTCATTTCCATACTCTGCCAATTCCAAGCGGTTGGCCAGATCTGCCACAAAATCAATGGGCAGAGGCTCAGAAGCAAGTAGCGTCCCTCATGGATATGGGGGCTATTCAAACAGTACCAGAACAAGAAAAAGGACAAGGGTTTTACTCAAGACTGTTCCTGGTACCCAGAAAAGATGATACCTGGCATCCAGTACTGGACTTATTGATTCTGAACACCTTCTTGGACATCTCAAAATTAAAAATGCTGACTTTACAACAGCTACTGCCCATGCTGGGCAAGAACGCTTGGTTAGTGACTCTAGACTTAAAAGAGGCATACCTGCATATCCCAATAAGGGAATATGCAGAAGATACCTCCTCTTCAAGACAGGTCCTGTGCATTACCAATTCTCTGCACTGCCCTTTGGCTTATCTACTGCTCCCAGGGTCTTTACAAAGTGTCCGGCACCAGTAATTGCATTTTGCAGACAAAGAAGCATACAAATCTATCCCTACTTGGACGACTGTCTCATTCAAGCAGGAAAACAATGACATTCTTCTTCAACATCTGGCATTTGTAGAAAAGCTTCTAACATGCCTAGGGTACACAATAAACGAAAAGAAATCACAACTGGTACCCTCTCAAAAAATGACATTCCTGGGTGCAAGCTTAAATACAACTGCCCAGATGGCTTACCTTATGCCAGACAAACAAAGGCAACTGACCATATACTTCAATCAGATGGCAACAAAAACCCAGTTATCTGCAAGACAAATTCTGCAGGCTTTGGGGTTCATGGCATCCTGCGTTCTTCTAATTCCATATGCAAGACTGCATATGAGGAAACTTGAATGGTACCTAAAAAGTTTATGGAGTCAACATTATCACAGTCTGGAAACAATGATTCCTCTCATTCCCTGCCTACAACAGGAGTTTCTTTGGTGGGCAGAGACATGTCACCAGAACAAGGGACTGTCATTCACTCTACCCTCTGCCACCCAAACCCTAACTACAGACGCATCAGAGTATGCTTGGGGGGGCCCACCTGGTGGGGAGATGCATTCAGGGCATGTGGAGCCCAAAACAAATGCATCTACATATCAACCAAAAAGAGATGCTAGCTGTTCAGAATGCCCTGACAGCCTTCAAGGACTTACTTCATCCAGGACAACTACTGATAAAGACGGACAGCACCACAGTTATGTGGTACATAAAGAAGCAGGGGGTACACATTCCTACCCCCTTTGCAGACTAGCCATGGCACTGTGGGACACAGCCTTGACTCACCAAGTACATCTTCATGCTCAATTCCTGCCAAAAAAACAAAATACTCTGGCAGACGACCTAAGCAGAAATCTTGTAACAGAAATGGGGGAGCCCAGACATTGATCTATTTGCCTCTCCCCAGAATTATCAACTGGACAAATTCTGCACAAGGGCTTATCATAGAGAAGCATGGAAAGTGGATGCCTTATCCTTCAGTTGGAAAAGCCTATCAGTCTACGCCTTTCCTCCTCTGCCTCTTCTCCCCAAGGTCTTGCTAAAGGTCAGACAGGAAAAAACAAAAATGATCCTAATTGCCCCAGACTGGCCTCGCCAGCACTGGTGCCCAATTCTAAGGAATTTGTCTCTACTCCCTCCTTGGTACTTGCCTCAAATACCTCATCTACTGTCTCAGCAGAGCAATCAAATGCTGCACCCTCAGCTCCAAACCTTGAACCTGGCAGCATGGCTGATCATGTAATTATTCAAACAACACCTCTCAGTAAATCTGTGATGGATGTCATTTTGGAAGCAAGAAGGCCTAGTACTAGAAAATATTATGCTGACAAATGGAAGCGATTTTGTGCTTGGAACCAAGCACAAGGAACGGATATAGCAAAACCAAATATTCCTCAGATTTTACAATACTTGATTGAGATGCTTGACAAGGGCCTATCTTTTTCTTCAATAAAAATACATGCTTCTGCCATCTCGGCTCTTTACAACATGGAGCCTCCCATCTTTTCTCATCCTCTGCTAAAACAGTATCTTAGAGGGCCAAAAATCTAAGGCCTCCCAGAATATCACCAGCTCCAGCATGGGACCTCAATTTTGTGCTGGAAAAACTCACCCTACCTCCTTTTGAACCAGTAGCTACTGCGGATATAAAGTTCTTATCTTGGAAAACAGCTTCCTTTTGGCAATCACTTCAGCAAGAAGGGTTTCAGAACTACAGGCCCTCATGGCTGTGGAGCCTTTTATTGCATTTTACCCAGACAGCGTGTCCCTCAGGACCAATCCTTCATTTATGCCTAAGGTGGTATCCAGTGTGGCTCTTAACCAAACTATTCACCTGCCAACATTTTACCCAAATCCACAGAACAAGGGGGAGCGGATTCTGCATTCATTGGACGTACACAGACAACTAAGATTCTACTTAAACAGGACCAGATCTCTAAGAAAGTCTGAGCAACTACTGATGGCATTTGCTGCAGGATCAGTGGAGAAAGCTATATCAAAGCAGACTGTTTCAAAATGGATAAGCCACTGCATTCGTTTCTGCTACTTGCATCATGGTAAACCAGTGCCCAAGTGAATCAGGTCACATTCCACCAGGACAGCCTCTATCTCAGCAGCCTTTCTCAGAGGAGTTCCAACCAAAGACATACTAGAGGCTGCTACTTGGAGCTCTGTTCATACTTTTACAAAGCATTGTCACTTGCCTCTCTTCTCTAAGTTCAGGGCAGGCTTTGCCACTGCAGTTCTGCAGGGCCTTATAGCAGCCCCTAATGCTATTTAGTTCCATCCTCCCATCCATAGCTTTGGGATTCTACCCAAATGTAATGACTGCAACAATGAAACACGAAGAACATAGTACAGTTGTGTACACTTACCATAAATGTAGATGTTCGAGTGTATTCACTGTTGCAGTCCGGGTTACCCACCCACCATTCCCCTTTTCTATACCTTTTCTTTCCTTCACTATACTCAAAAGCCTTTGTGCTGTATTTATTTTTAGTTGAAGGTAAACTTTATGTTTTTTAAAAGTGCATTTATTTAATTTCTATACCTTTTTTCTTTCCTTCTCTATACTCAATAGCCTTTGGGGTGTATTTGCTTTTTAGTTGAAGGTAAAATTTATGATTTTTAAAAAGGGCATTGATAATTTTACTATATATATATATATATATATATATATATATATGTATGTATATACATCTCTCTCTCTCTCTATATATATATATATATATATATATATATATATATATATATATTTTTTTTTTACATACATATATATATATATATATATTTACTCCCCATTGGGGGGGGGGGCACCTGACATCTGGGGCATGAAAAACTGAATAAAATGGCATCGGCTGCATGTTTTATACCCCTGACGACCTGACGTCAAGGAAGAAGAGACAGCAACTGACGCAGGACCCAAGACTTTGTTATTCAGGCCGACTGAGGGCAGCCTGCCAGCAGATTACCCAAATGTAATGACTACAACAGTGAATACACTCGAGCATCTTCATTTATGGTAAGTGTAACCAACTGTAGTTTCAGAGCACTGCCCTTAGGTCTCAACACAGCCCCCCAGTGTTCACCAAGTTAAGGCAGTAGTTGTAGCTCACCTAAGACTGCAAAGATTCCGGGTGTTTCTGTATCTAGACTACTGGCTGTTATCTTCATCTACCAAACCTTAACTAATTCAAGCCAGGGATCACTTGCTCCATCTCTTTTCCCAGCTCGGCCTCACCATAAACGATTCCAAGTCTCAACTTTGTCCATCACAAATTATGGAGTTTATTGGAGTCTGTCTAGATGCCAAGTAACAGCTGGCAAGCCTACCTCAAACAGGATTTGGAGATCTTAAGGAAACAGGCATTACATATCCTTACTTTTGTTCACCTTCAGCCAAGTTAGTCTTGCAACTATTAGGCTCAATGACAGCCTCCATAATTCTAGTTCCTTTTATGCGTTTTCACATGAGAATGCAACAGTGGACCTTAGTGGTTCAGTGGTCAGTAAGACATCAACCAGTGTTGACTCCCACTCTCATCACAAATTCATGTAGTGGAAGTTTCCCAGGGCCACGCCTTCATACTGCCTTCCTTCAGGACCACATTGATTACATGCGTCTCCGAGCTGGGGTGGGGCATTCCTTGGGAAGTATAGTCCAAAACATGTGGTCTCAGATGGAGGCTAGTCTTCACATCAGTTTCCTAGAAATGAGAGCAGTCCTGTATGCATTTCCGGTGTTTCAGGATGTTTTCTCTCTAGGGATGGTTACAGTTCAGATGGGCAACACATCACTAGTCTGGTAAATTAATAAACAAGGAGGAACCAGATCATACCCACTTTGCCAGGAGACAGTGAGAGTTTGTCGGTGGGTGATCTCTTCCAGCCACTTTCTCTTGGCAATGCATATTCCTGGGAAAAACAGTGTGCTAGCAGACAAACTGAGCCGAGCTATTTTACTTCCTCACAACTGGTCTGTCAACCAGCCAGTGATGGACATGATTTTTTGCCAGTGTGGTCAACTGTGCTACAACCTCTCTACCACTCCCCTCAATACCAAGTGCAGCAAGTACTTTGCACTGATACCTCCAGAGGCAGAGTTACCAAGAGATGCTGTAGTTTATGATTGGTCTTCCATTCTATTATACACTTTTCTTCCCACTCCTGTTATCCCCAAGTTTATTTAGAGAGCTTACCAAAGGAAGAGCAAGGTAATCATCATTTCTCCATTCTGACCTCGCCAGCTATGATTCCCCTTCCTTTGAACACATCTTCTTCACCCTCCCTGGGTGTTGGATCCTCTTCGGGACCTTCTGTCTCATCCATCCAGGCTGCCTCACCTGGACATACTATCCCTCAAATTGACCTCATGGTTTCTGCACTTCCAGTGATGGCTAGAAGTTCCTGTCTTTCATCCCCTGTTCTCCACATCCTTATGTCATCCCAAAAAGCCCCCATTAGGAAACTTTGTAAAAGTAAATGGAAGAAATTGTGTATTTGGGCCCTTCAGAGACAGTTAGACCCCTTTTCCCACTAATACCAGCTATTCTTGATTTTCTAGCCTCCATTTTTAGTGAGGGAGTTAGTTATTTGATTGTCAGGGTACAGTTGGCTGCCATCTGAACTTTTCACTTGGGTGTAGATCGCTTATCCGTAGCTTCCTTAAAATTGTGCAAGGCCTTTCTTAAGGGTGCCTTGTTGCTTTGCCATACAATTAAAGAAACTGTATCTCCAGGGGCTTTGCCCTAGTTCTTCAGGCCCTCACTCCCGCCCCACCCCCAACCCTCAGCAAAAAACGAGTTGAAGTTTTTTTTTTTTTCCTGGAAAACTCTTTTTCTGGTTGTCATTACTTCAGCTAGATGGGTGTCCAAACTCAAAGCACTTTCTTCAACCGCCTTCCCTTACAGGGTTTCACTTTGGACCGACTCTTCCTTTCTACCTCAGGTGGTGTCAATAGCTAATCTCAACCAAACAGTTAATCTGCCAGTCTTCTTTCCAGAATTTTCATACAAAGGAGAATAACATGCTTCATTTACTAGATGTTTCTAGATAACTCAGATTTTACATTCACACGACTAAAGACATGAGGAAATAAGTACAACTGTCTGTATCTAGTTCTAAAGTCAAATTAGGCACAGCAGTGACAGAAAGTGATTTTAGGCAGATGGCTCACTGACTGCATTATTTTTATATACAGGAACAAAGGCCTGTCATTACCTAAATCCTATAGCACACTCCACCAGATCTATGGCCACATAATCTGCTTTGTGGTCTAAAGCATCTATAGCTGACATCTGTGCAACTGCTACATGGTCCAGTGCTCATACCTTTATAGCTTATTACAAGTTGGATATCTTATCAAGGAATAGGATAGCTGTTGGTTCTGTGGTACTCTGGAATATCCTTCCTTGAGGGCCACCCCAGATTACTGTAGCTGAGGACTCTGCCCCATCAGTTGAGGAACAGACGAAAAAGACAGCATCAGAGATCAGATATTCTAGTTATGTACTCACCATAACTCTGCAGCTGTGTTGTCTGATGTCCTTCAAGGATGCATCTGCAGTCCTTACATATGGGTTGTCCTGCCTCAGGCAGCCCTTCGGTCGGCCGGATTCCAAAGTCTGGGTCCGGTGTCGGCTGATGTCGCCCCTTCCCCGACGTCAGAGCGCCTGGGGTATAAAAGCGTCAGCCGACGCCATCTTCCTCAGTCTTTCTTGCCGCGTGGTGCCCGAAGCAGAAGCAGTTCGCAAGTACCAGTCGGCCAGCTCCTGTAACTTCATCTACCGAAAACTTCAAAAAGCTAAGTACCCCGTTGGGGACTCTTTCTTGCCTCAGCCAATGTCAGATCAAACGCTTAAAGTTAATAATTGCTTGACTTGTGGGAAACAAATACCTCATAAGGATTTCCATTCCTACTGCCTCCCCTGCCTAGGCCCAGACCACGACGTACTGCCTGTGCCTCCTTTAATCGACGCACTCTTAGGCGGTCGGTCGGAGTTTGCAGAGGAATTTTTTGGTGCTAGTTTCTCTTATAAAATGCCGTCGGAGACTCCGACTTCTCATTTAACCAAGAAACGGAAGGACAAGGACCGACACACACGGACCGTGGTTTCGGCTGAAACCGCTCCTAGGCCTGCCGCGAGTGTCTCGGTCTCGGCTGAAACCGAGTCCTTGGTACTTCCATCCGTAGAAACCGCTCAACCGACAGCCTCGGTCCCGGAGGCCTTTTCTGAGTCTGTTATAGAATTACCCTCGGAAATCAGTGTTCAGGAACCTACCGACACCATTCCCCTAGACAAAACTACTCCAGCACGTGGGGCAGCCAGGCCCCCTGCATCCATGTCCATAAAAGCTTTCACTAGGGCTAAAGCTGCTAAGCAACAAAAAGCTCTGCCTCCCAAGTCTTTTTCTCAGGATCCATTACAGGTTCTCAGATACTAAGTTTGGCTGAGGACCTTATTTCCTTAATTAGGGTCTCTCAGCCTCATCCGGACAGGGGCTCTCAACCCCCACTAGACAAAAGGCCCAGGGTTGAGTCTGCTGAACCTCAGTCCTCTGATGGCTCTGCTCTATCAGACTACCAGGAGGAGGCCTTCACGGCCTACGAGGATTCTGATGCAGAGGAATCTATTCCCTCTGCTTCCCCTCCTGAAGAGCTGTCCTTTGGGGAGACCCTTCACTCCATGAGAGAGCATTTCCAATGGCAGGGCCAGGAATTCTTCTATTCCAGGAAGAGATTAAGGACTTTTCTTCATTTACCTCAGCATAGACCTTTGGCTATTCCTCCTGTTTTAAGTGTCATTGATGATGTGTATTCTGAGTCTAGCAGAACACACTTTACTTGCCAATAAAGCTATTGGAATTGACTTGCTGGCCTTTGTATGTTTCCTGCTATTCTGAGTCTAGCACTACCCCTGACACCCTTCCTCCGGCTCCTGTTAAACCCGATAGGTACTACAGGGTCCCGGACTCACATCATTTCCTTTACAAGGCCCACTCTGCTGACCCAGAAACTATTTCCCAGGGTCCTAAAGGGGTTGCAGCTGCCACTTCTAAAAATCCACTCCCCTCTGAAAGGGAGTCCAGGGCTTTAGAGAGATGGGGTAAAAAAGTGTACACTTCTTCCACTCTGTCTATGAGGGCTTTAAATTGTCAATTTCATATGATACAGTACCAAGAGTATTTGTTAGATGAATTGCAGAAAAACTGTCTTCGCCTGAACCCCTAGATCGTAAGTCACTTCAGGATCTGGTACATAATTCACAACAGGTTAGCAACCATTTCTTGCAGTGTGGTTATGATGCATTGGAAGCTTCATGTAGGTCAGCAATGACAGGTGCAGTCATACGTAGACATGCCTGGCTGAAGGAACAATCTCTGCCAGATCATGTTAAGGCTAAGCTTCTGGATGCTCCACTGGAAAAGCAAAAGTTATTTGGCTCCACTGCTCAAGAGGTCTTAAAGAAATTTGAGGAAAAGGCAAAATCTGTACAAACAGTCAAAGATTTCCTCCAGGTACAACCACCAAGGTTCAGCAGAAATTGGCCTTCTAAGAATTGGTCCTTTCCAGAAGAGAGATTTCAAAGAGGCAAGAACAGGCGTGCCAGAGGTAGATGGCAAGCTAGAGGCTCCTACAGAGGACGTCAGTGGCAGCCTCCTAACCAAAGAGGTAGTGCAGGTCCAACAACTGCTTCACAAGGACAGACTCAATGACTTCACCTTGACCCCGCCGACCAGGGCTCAATTAGAAGCACCTTTGGGCAGAAAGTTGTCTTTATTCTCAAAAAATTGGCACAGTATTACAAGGGACAAATGGACACTGCAAATAATAGACAAAGGATACAGGTTCCATTTCCATACATTACCAGAAAGAAAGGGAATGCCAAACCTGCCACCAAATCAGAGGGCAGAGGCTTTAAAACAAATTGCCAACCTATTGCAAATGAAAGCTATAGAAAAGGTTCCTCTCGCAGAACAAGGCCAAGGATTTTATTCCAGACTATTCCTTGTCCCAAGAAAAGAAAAACAATGGAGGCCTATTCTCGATTTGTCCGCACTGAATACGTATCTCATTGTGCCAAAATTCAAAATGCTGACCCTGCAGCAACTCCTTCCCATGCTGGGCAAGGGGTCTTGGCTGGTAACTCTAGACCTCAAGGAGGCATACCTGCATGTCCCTATCAGACAAAGTTGCAGAAGACACCTCAGATTTCTTGCAGGTTCAGAGCATTATCAATTCTCAGCATTGCCCTTTGGCTTATCGACTGCGCCCAGAGTATTCACAAAATGCCTGGCATCAGTAATTGCACACTGCAGACTTCAGGGGATTCAAATATACCCGTATCTGGACGACTGCCTTATACAAGCGGACAGCCAACAAACTTTGGAAAAACATTTGAATTATGCCATCCGCCTACTGCAGGCCTTGGGATACACAGTCAACATTCACAAGTCAAGACTTGTGCCATCCCAAAGAATAACTTTTCTGGGTGCGGAACTAGATACAACCACCCAAATGTCTTTTCTCACAGAAGAAAAACAAAAACGACTACCGGATTACTTCAAAAATCTAACAAAACAAACCCAGATGACTGCAAGGAAAATCCTGCAGGCCCTGGGTTACATGGTATCGTGCATTCTTCTGATTCCACAAGCAAGGCTGCATATGAGAAAACTACAATGGTACCTAAGGAGTTTATGGTCTCAGCACAATCACAGCCTAGAAGCTTTGATACCACTCATTCCATGCCTTCAAAAGGAATTCCTGTGGTGGGCCCAAGCAAGCCAGTCAAACAGGGGCCTGCCTTTCAGCAAACCAGTAACCAGCCAAACCATTACCTCGGACGCTTCAGACCATGGATGGGGAGCACATATGGAGGACAGATGCATCCAAGGTCTATGGTCTCAGAAAGAATTAGCATGCACATAAACCAAAAGGAAATGCTGGCAGTGATTCATGCAATCGAGGCCTTCAAGCTCCTTCTACATCAAGGCCACCTGCTAATAAGGACAGACAATACCACAGTTATGTGGTACATAAACAAGCAAGGAGGTAACCATTCCTACCCTCTTTGCAGACTAGCAATGAATCTTTGGGAACTTTCCCTAAAACTCAATATAGAGCTGCAATCCCAGTTTGTGCCAGGAAAAGACAATATACTGGCGGACAGCCTAAGCAGAAATACCATGGACCCACACGAATGGATGCTGCACCCAGACATCTTCCTTCAGATAACACAGTCATGGGGGAGGCCGGACATAGATCTTTTTGCCTCCCACCACAATCATCAGCTGAAGAAATTCTGCACAAGGACATACCACCCACAAGCATGGAAAGTGGACGCCCTCTCTTTCAGCTGGAATACTCTAACAGTGTATGCATTTTCACCACTCCCACTAATGACCAAGGTCTTACTGAAAATCAAGACAGAGCAGCCAAAAGTGATTCTAATAGCCCCGGACTGGCCAAGGCAGCACTGGTACCCACTGTTACGGAGCCTGTCACACACGAAACCATGGCCTCTACCACTATGGACACTCCTTCTGACACAGCACAATTACAAAACTCTGCACTCCAGCCTGAAAACCCTGCAGCTGACAGCCTGGAGAATACCTTGACTCCTCACCAGGAAAAGCTATCCAAGAGAGTGAAGGATATCATCATGGAAGCTCGCAGACCTTCCACGAGAAAGACATATTCAGCAAAATGGAAAAGATTCCACACTTGGAGCACCGCAAAGGGCCTAGATGCCACAGTGATGAGCATGGCACATATCCTGGAATACTTGGCAGACATGCTCCATAATGGCCTTTCTTACTCTTCCATAAAAATTCATGCTTCAGCAATTTCAGCAGAATACAATACTGATCCACCTGTCGTCTCTCATCCTCTCCTAAGGCAGTTTCTAAGAGGAATTAAAAAGATCAATCCTCCAAGAAAACCACCAGTGCCTACATGGGACCTTAACTTCATGTTGGAAAAGTTGACTTTACCTCCCTTTGAACCAGCAGCATCTTCAGAGTTACAGTTCCTGTCTTGGAAGACTGTCTTCCTTCTGGCCATAACCTCAGCAAGAAGAGTATCTGAATTGCAGGCACTCATGGCAGTACAACCATTTCTTATTTTTCAGCAGGACAGAGTCTCCTTGAGAACCAATCCTTCATTCATGCCAAAGGTGGTATCCAGGGTCTCATTGAACCAAGCTATTCACCTGCCTACCTTCTTTCCAAACCCACAAAACAAGGGAGAGAAACTTCTGCATACCCTGGACATTCACAGACAGTTATGCTACTACTTGGACAGAACTAAGACTTTCAGAAAAACTGACCAGCTGTTGGTAGCATATGCTGCAGGCATTCAAGGAAAAGCAATTTCCAAACAGACAATTTCAAAATGGATAGGAAATTGCATTCAATTCTGCTACTCTTATCATGGAAAAGCTGTGCCAGCTAACATCAGACCTCATTCCACCAGAGCTACAGCCACCTCCACAGCCTTCTTAAGAGGGGTGGCTACCAAGGACATTTTAGAAGCTGCTACATGGAGCTCCATGCATACATTTTCCAAGCATTACAATTTACCCTTATATTCCAGATCCAGAGCAGGCTTTGCTACGGCAGTCCTGCAGGGCATTTTAGCTACACCATCATTTTCTTAGAGCCTACCATCCCCAGCTTGGCTATGGTATTCTACCCATATGTAAGGACTGCAGATGCATCCTTGAAGGACATAGTACAGTTTTGTACCTACCATAAATGTAGATGTCCGATAGGTATGCATCTGCAGTCAGGTTTACCCTCCCTCCTTCCCTCTGTGGTACTTCTTGGGTACTTATCCCTCTTATAGCTAGCTGGGGTTATCTATTATGGTGTATTTGTTTTATATTACTGTGCATGTTTGCAATATTTTGTATTTCTACCAAATTTAGCCTTCCTTAGAGGGCACCTGGCATCTGGGGCAAGAAAAACTGAGGAAGATGGTGTCGGCTGACACTTTTATACCCCAGACGCTCCGACGTCGGGGAAGGGGCGACTTCAGCCGACGCCGGACCCAGACTTTGGAATCCGGCCAACCGAAGTGCTGCCTGAGGCAGGACAACCCATATGTAAGGACTGCAGATGCATACCTATCGGACATCTACATTTATGGTAGGTACAAAACTGTACTTTTTCTTCTTTCCTCAACTTCCCACCCATCATTCCCCCTTCTTTTTTTGTCTGAATCCTGGTATGACCTGAGGGATATTCCTGACAAGTTTCTGCTCTACGAGCTCCAGAGCTTTCCTTCTGTGATTCCTTCCCTATTTCCCACTTTTTCACCTTCTGTGTTACTTTACAAAGAAGTTGTTATTGGCTACTTTTTCCATTTTGGCATTGTTGATTAACTAAATTGAGGGCAAACTCGATCTGACGTACCTCAGGGATAGTTGGACTATTATGGGTAAGGGGAGGAGCTTGAGCTACAGAGCTTAAAGTCTGTCGAGGACAGATCTAAGGTTGGATCCGTGACCCATCAGTTGAGGAAGGACAAAAACAGACAGAACAGATGTGGAGTTGTGGTGATTAAATAACTATAATTTTTCAGTTCCTTCAGAGGCACAGAAGTTGTTGGAGTGAGAGTGAGGATATGCCTTTTATTTCCAGGAGGTCAGCAAGGGAATGAAGTCATTTTTACATCATTCTGAGCATTTAGGCTAGCAGGGAGTGGAGCAGTATTTCTGCTGTGACAGGCACTTTCCAACTTACCTGATAGACCTTAAAGCACTCTACTTTTATGAGCAGTGTAATAGTACCCCAAATCAGTTATCTGCATGCGTGATTAATGCATCAGTACTCAAAATCACTTATAAGCATATATGATCAATGCATCAGTATCCCCATTAACTTGTTGGAGTACCCTACATCAGTTATTCATATGTGCTCAGTGTGGCTGTACCCACGATCACTTAGCATGAATGATCAGTGTAGCAGTAACCCAGATCACTTGCTGGTATATGTGGATCATTGCAACTGTATGCTAGATCACTTTTCAGCATATGTGATCTGTGTAGCAGTATCCCAGTCACTTATTGACAATGATCAGTGCAGCAGTACCATTGCTAGTATCCTGTAGTCCTTACCTATCATATGTATACAGGCATGGGTATGGAAAGATTTTTCAAATTGTATAGCAGACTTTTAAACGTAGAACTCACCAGCTCCCATCCTGACCCCATCATTGGCATCATAGGCATTTGATTTTGGTATAAGTTTTGTGACTTGCTAAGTGTATTTAAGTTGCAGTTTTGTGAAGTTGCACGATTGTGGCATATTTATAGAAATGTTTTTTTTTTTTTTTTTAAGTAATGCGTGCTTAGCAGTGCTTAGTGTAAATGATAAGCAGTATTACTTTAAATTGTAGTGTATTTGAGTAGAGCAGCCTGTAACTTTAAGGAAGGGATGACCTGGCTGAAAAAAATGACTGAGTAGTGTTGGTGAGTGACTTATTGAGTTATAACAAGGGTCAAATGAAAACCCAGAGCAAAGAACATGCACCCTTAGTAAGGGAACTGGGAGACCAGAACAGTGGCTCTGGGGTGAAATTTCTTTTAATGGGGGGGTTACCATTGCTGAAGGGAGCTAAGCTATCATATCACGACTCTTGAGTAGTAAAGTAGAGAAAAAAAAGCTGTAATTCATTCCGTTGAGAACTCCAGGAGAGAATCTTTTACCAGAGACTGTTTTCCAGCAAATTTAGATAGTGGTGAGGTTACTATTTTGTGTGAAAGAACACAAGATGCTGTGTAACTGGGAAGCAACTGTAATTTTGCTTCTATTGTATGGAATAAACTGATTTATCTTTTATAGACTGATGTCTAGCTGCATTCTTTTCCATGTTAGTGGGATCCCTGTGATACAGTTTGATGTCCTTATGTTGCCTTGTTGCAGTATTCATAACATGAGGGATTCACTGCCTAGGCGACCTGAATGTCCGACCAATATACAAAAGACTTTTATTACTGCAAGGTATGTGGGACATCGCACAAAAGCAGCAGGGAGCATAGCCATAAAAGTGATGTCCCCACATACCATCCTTAGAACTTCCCTGCCACCAGTCTAAATGCCATATTCTATCATTTGTCGGTTCATATCATCCAAGAAAGGCAAGTGCTACTGTGGAAGGCAGATTCCACATAAAGATAACCACAACTGCTGGCGTCTGTTCTGTCTAGGTATGCACATGATTACAAGATGTGTGCAATTTGTCAGGATTTTGTCCCTAAGATGCTCCGCAGTCTTGTCTACCTTAAACATTTACCTAAAGAACCAGAGGCTTAAGTTACTAGCGTTTGCTATGGCGGGTATGTTGGGTCCATCCAGTGAGCCTCCAAAACAAATGTGAAAAAGCTTAGGCCTGAATCTTTAGCTGCGCGTCTGAATGTGGATGTCCCTCTCAAGGCTGATGAAGGCCTGGAGGTCCATACTGTTGCTGATTCTTTTCCTGTAGTGGGTACTGCTTCGGAGACCGCTAAGGAAATTGCCATTACCATATCCACAGAGGTCCTGCAGACATCTTCTTAGGATGGTAAGGGGGAAACACTGCTCATCTCTTCGGGCACCCCACCACGCACTTCTCTTAACATAGCCAGTGAAGAGAGTCTTACATCCGTGCCAGAGAGTAGGCCTACATTGGTCCCTTCTTCTCAGCCTAGGGCAGGTCCTCCTGTTAAGAAGAAAAGAAAACTTAAGCATGTTTTCCTCCACAGGACCCTACCCCAAATTGGCAGGCTTTTTCACAGTGCAGTCTTAATGCCTTTATGGCTTTGAGACCTTCTCCTGCTGTTTCTTTTCCCCAGGTGTCTCCCACTTTTATCCCAAGGAGCTCTTCCTTGGAGCAGGAGCCTTCTAAAGAGGATGTTTCCTCTTCAGATGAGTCTCTGGCCTGTTCCACCCAGATAGCCTCCCCTTTGGGTTATGCCACCCCTGAAGTAGAGTCAAATGGCACTGATTCCCATAAGGAGGATATCTCCTTTGGAGAAACCATATCCAGAATGAGAGACTGCTTCAAATAAGATTGCTCTCAAGTCTCAGAGGTACAGAAGAGATACTATGATCTCTTACATATTGACTACCCCCCTTCTGCTATACGCCCTGTGTTGCGTGCCTTTTTGGATGCCTTCTTGTCAGCTTCCAAGGCACCTGACTCTCAACCCCATGCACCTAAAAGGACGGCTGTATTTTATAAGGTAAAAATAATAAACTCGGTGATAAACCAAACTGTGCGTTAATGCAAAAATTCAGTAAAAATCCAGTTGCTTGAAAAGTGTAAATATGCATTGTTTTGCACATTCTTTTTGTTAATTTTAGTAGCTAACTTGCCATTTTCTTTATACACTACTACATCCAAATATGAAATACTTTTCTCATTCATAACTGAAGTACATTTCAAATACATACAAACCCTGTTTATATAAAGCAAGAAAGATTCAAGGGACTCCAACCCCCCTCTCCAAACAATAAACAAATCATCTATAAAGCATTTGTAACAAAGTATATTGTTTTTGAATGTATCAATCAAAATATGTCTTTTCTCCCAACCATTCATGAAAATGTTGGCATAACTGGGTGCCATCGCTGCACCCATTGCTACCCCATTTTTTTTAATGGAAAAAAATCATCTTTAAACTTGAAGTAGTTGTAGCTCAAAATAACATCTAACATTTCCATAAGTAAACTAGTGGTATTGTTGGAAAACAAACCTGAACTTAAAAGCTCTAATCTCACTGTTTGCATTCCTTCTTCATTGGAAATAACTGTGTATAAAGACTTCATATCTAAAGTGACTAAAATGTCTGACTCAATAACATTCACTTTTTTGATGTGTCCAATAAAATCAACGGTGTCCTTGATATAAGCACTACCTCTGACCGCTACCTTTTGTAAATGTTTGTCTACAAAAATAGAAATGGTTTAGTTTTAGTCCCTTCACTTGCTACTATAGGCCTGAACATAGGGTCTTCCAGATCTTTATGTATTTTAGCCAAGCCAAAAATTCTACTAAATTTGGGAGCTGCATTTGAAGATTCAGCAGAACAAACCAAAAATCTTGTTGTTGACTCCCTTTTGGCCAAGACAGCAGTGGTTCCCTCCTCTTCTGCATTTAGCCAAGGGCAATCTTCACAAATTACCTCACAGGATGGATCTTCTCACACAAGACAAAGGATCACTTCTTCACCAACACTTAGCAACTCTGAACCTAACTCTTTGGGTGATGGGCTTCTGATCCTTTTTCAACACCTTTTCTCTATGGATGTATTTCTAGTCCTGCAAGAGGCCAGGAAACTTAATACTAGGAGATTGTACTTGTCAAAATGGAAGATGTTCTCCATCTGGTGTCTAAAGAAACAGCTAGATCTGTTCTCAGTGGATATCCCTCTAGTTTTGTCTTATTTGTGTGCACTGCTTAAGGCCAGATTGGCTTATTCTTCTGTAAAAGGCCACTTATCTGCCATTTCTACATGTCTGCTTATATCTCCTCCCTTAGTTTCTAGGCTAGAGGTTAAGCTGTTTCTTAAAGGTGTTCTTCATATCAGACCTCCCAGGAAACCTGTTCCTCTACCTTGGGATTTGAAATATGTGCTGGAAGAACTCGCCCAAGACCCCTTTGGGCCTGCTGGCATCGCTTCCTTAAAGCACTGCACTTAGAAAACTGTTAGGTCTCTGAACTCCATGCATTTTCCACAAAGATGGGGTCTCTCTCCATACTAAATCCTCTTTCATGCCCAAGGTGGTTAATGATTTGTCCCTTAACCAATCTAGTAATCTACCTACCTTCTTCCCCTCACCTCAAATTCCAGTGAAAGGGTGTTGCATACTTTGGATGTGCATAGGCGGTTAATATTTTACTTGAATAAAACCAAGTCCTTTAGGAAATCTTAGCAACTTTTTGTTTCCTTTCACCCCGGGGTGTTGGGAAAGCCTGTCTCAAAACAGACTTGTCTCTTCATGGATTTTTAAGGCCTTCTCTTTTTGCTATGTTTTCCATGGCAAAACCCCTTCTTCCTCAGTGAATGCTCATTCCACCAGGGCTGTGGCTTCATCTGGGGCCTTTTTCAAGGAGTTGGACGCTGCTTCATCTTAGAGGCAGCTATGTGGTCTTCTGTCCACACCTTTACCAAACATTACAAGCTGGATGGCATCTGAAGATCCAGAGTAGGGTTTGCCAGAGCAATACTGCTTGGTTTTGTGGAGAGCTTTTCTGTTCCCTTCTCCTTTTTCCTTTTATGAGCTTTGGTTCTCTCCCTCATGTTATGAATACTGAAACATGAGAATAAAAGGGCGTAGAATAGTTGTTTAAAATCTTAACCATAACCATAGATGTTCTTTGTGTTTCACTGTTGCAGTCATTACATTTGGGTTATCTGCTTGCAGGCAGCCCTTAGTCGGCCTGATTATCAAAGTCTTGGGTCCATCTTTCATGACGTCAGGTAGTCATGGGTATAAAGCATGCAGCTGACGCCATTACATCAGTCTTTCTTGCCATACGGTGCCCGAAGCAAAAAGCAGTTCACAAGTGCCGGTCGTCCGACTCCTGAAATTTTCGTTTTCGAGTTTCAGATCCGAAGTCTTCAACTAAACTAAGTACCCCGTTGGGGATCCTTTTTCTTGCTCTAAACCAATGTCAGTAAACGTTAACAATTGTATTTCTTGTGGAAAGCAAATATCTCATAAAGATTTTCATTCGTACTGCATTCCTTGCTTGGGCCCAGACCACAACGTACCTCGCTGTCGTTTTTGTGCCTTATTCAATCCTCGAACTATTCGTCGTTGGCTCATTTTCGCATCTAAATATTTTGGTACTTGGTTCAATTATCCAGAAATGGCTTTAGAAAGCCACCCGACTACTGACTTTCCAAAAAAATGCAAAGATATAGACAGAGACAGACCGCATAGGTCCAAAGCTGCCGATGACGCTTCTTCTAAGCTAGTCGCCAGTTTGCCGGTACTCAGTGAGGTGCTTTCACAGCCCCTGATACCTGCTACTTCAGATTCGCAGGCCTCTACTGAGACCCATTCGGAGTCCAGTATGCCGTGAGATGCTTCTTCGACTGTGGAACCTGCGGATATCTCTACCTTGGATGGGTCCAGAGCCACTGTGCAGGCACCGACTTCTGCGGGTGTGGTCAGGCCTACTGACTTGCATATTAAACCAATGACATCTTCCTCTTCAAGGCCTAAAAGTTGATCCACGCCTAGAAAACCGACGCCCAGACCACATGGTCAGGCCCCTATGCCTAAAAAAACAAATAATAAGAATGGCTGAAGACCTTATTACTCTAATCAGGGGAAGCCACCCTTCTCCCTCTAAGAGACCTAGAACTGATTTTCCTTCTGATTCTTCTCATCAGGATTCTGAAATTTCTGTTTTCTCTGATGACCAGGAGTTGCCCTTATCTACCTATGAGGATTCTGATGCAGAGGACTCCATTCCCTCTGCTTCCCTTCCAGAGGAGTTCTCTTTTAGTGAAACTTTGCATGCTATTAGGGAGCATTTCCCCTTGGAAAGCCAGGATTACTCTGACTCCAAAAAGAGGCTTAGGGAATTCTTACTTCTGCCTCAACACAGGCCTTTAGCTGTCCCTCCTGTACTGGACATTGTAGATGATGCCTTCTTGGAATCTAGCCTGGCCCCTGGCACTTTACCACCGGCTCACAGAAAACCTGACAGATATTACAGAGTACCTGACTCTCTCAAGTTCCTCTTTAAAAATCCTACTGTGGATCCTGAGACCATTTCACATGGACCCAAAGGCATTAAGGCTACTACAGCCAAAAACTCTACCCCCACTGGTAGAGATTTCAGGGCCCTGAACAGATGGGGTAAGAAGGTATTCACTTCTGCAACTTTGGCCATCAGGGCCTTAAACTGCCAGTTTCATATGTTAAAGTATCAGCAGCATATTATTGGATTGCTTAAACAGAAAATGATGTTGATTCCTGACTGTGCTGAAAATAAATAATTACAGGATTTAATGCATTCTGCTGAACAAGGTGGAAAACATACTTTGCAATGTGATTTTGATTCATTAGAGGCATCTTGCAGGGCTGCTGTCACTGGGTCTGTACTTAGAAGGCATGTTTGGCTTAAGGAGCAATCTTTGCCAGATCATGTTAAAGCTAAATTACTAGATGCTCCCTTAAACCAAGACCACCTGTTTGGCAACAAAGGAGAAGTAGTACTTAAAAAGATGGAGGAAAAAGCTAAATCCATGTAAACTGTTAAAGATTTCCTGCAAGTACAGCCTCCCAGATTTAGTAGGCACTGGCCTTCTAAGAATCGGTCCTTTCCTGCCTCTTCCAGGCCTTCTCAGTCCAAACCCAGAACCAGCAGACCACCCAGGCCTAAGCAGTGGGGGGGCTCCCACTTTCAAAGCTGGGAGCAGTAAGACACCCCCTATGGTAAACTGTCACAATGACTTAACTTTAAACCTTCCAAGCCCTGCTCAACTGACTGCTCCTTTAGGAGGAAAGATAGCCCTGCATGCAAAAAAACTGGGAATTCATTACCCAAGACAAATGGGTTTTAAATATAGTTTCCCAAGGATACAGATTCCACTTCCACTCCTTAACAACCCCAAATGGTTGGCCAGACCTATCCCCAAATCAGTGGGCAGAGGCTCAAAGGCAGGTTCTCTCTCTTCTAAGCATCAGGGCTATTCAGCCTGCCCCAGAAGAGGAATGGGGGCAAAGTTTTTACTCAAGACTCTTCCTGGTTCCCAGAAAAGACCATTCCTAGCATCCTATCCTGGACCTGTCTATCCTAAAGACTTTTTTGGTAATCAAAAATTCATAATGCTAACTCTTCATCAGCTGCTTCCCATGCTAGGCAAAAATGCCTGGTTGGCAACATTGGATTTAAAGGAAGCCTACCTGCACATCCCATTAAGGGAATCTTGTAGAAGATACCTACACTTCAGAGCAGGCACTATCAGTTCTCTGCACTGCCCTTTGGCTTATCTACTGTCCCCAGGGTATTCACAAAGTGTCTAGCTCCATTTCTTGCGTTTTGCAGACAAAGAAATATTCAAATATACCCATACCTGGACGATTGTCTAATTCAGGCAGAAAGCCAGGGCATACTATTAAATCATCTGGCATTTGCAAAGAAATTACTAACTTCTCTGGGGTGCACCATAAACAAAAAGAAATGACATCTAGTACCCTGCCAACAAATTGTATTCCTGGGAGCAAGCTTGAATACAATTTCCCAGATGGGCTACCTCACGCCAGAGAAACAAGTTCATTTGACAGCCTATTTCAAACTACTGGCCACAAAGACCCAGCTATCTGCAAGGAAAATACTGCAAGCCCTGGGGTTCATGGCCTCTTGCATTCTACTAATTCCATATGCAAGACTGCATATGAGGAAACTACAATGGTGTCAACATTCTCAGGACCTAGAATCAATGATTCCTGTCATCCCTTGCTTAAAAACAGAGTTCCTTTGGTGGGCAGAGGCCTGTCATCACAACAAGGGACTGCCATTCACTCTACCCCTTGCTGCCCAAACCCTAACAACAGACTATGCATGGGGGGCTCACTTGGTAGGCAGTGCATTCAGGGCAAATGGAACCCGAGTCAAATGCACCTGCATATCAATCAAAAAAGAAATGTTAGCTGTACAGAATGCTCTGACAGCCTTCAAGGACCACATTCTTCCAGGACAATTATTGGTAAAGACGGACAACACCACTGTTATGTGGTACATAAACAAACAGGGGGGATCCCACTCATACCCTCTCTGCAGACTAGCCATGGCTCTGTGGAACACAGCCTTGAGCTACCAAGTGCGCCTACAAGCTCAATTCCTGCCAGGCAAGCTAAATACACTGGAAGATGACCTAAGCAGAAATTTTATGGACCCACACAAGTGGAAATTGGAACCAAAGATATTCAACATTTTGAGAAACAAATGGGGGAGCCCAGAGATAGACCTGTTTGCCTCCCCTCAGAACTACCGATTGGACAAATTCTGCACAAGGACTCCCCACAGACAAGCTTGGAAAGTGGATGCCCTGTCCTTCACCTGGAAAAACCTATCAGTTTATGCCCCCCCCCTCTGCCTCTCCTCTCCAAAGTGCTACTAAAGATCAACAGGACAAACCAAGGGCAATACTTATTGCACCAGACTGGCCACGCCAACACTGGTGCCCCCTCCTGCGCAGTGTGTCACTTCTGGAACCATGGCACCTGCCTCAGACTCCTGCCCTGCTGTCCCAGCAGGAGGGCCAGATTCTGCACCCACAGCTTCAAACCCTGAACCTTGCAGCCTGGTTAATTACACAATCCCTCTGTTGCCATCCCTCAGTAAGCAAGTGCTGGATGTCATTCTGGAGGCAAGGAGGCCTAGTGCTAGAAAACCCTATGCTGAAAAATGGAAAAGATTCTGTTCCTGGAGCCAAACTCAGGGGAGGGACACATCAGTGCTCAATTTACCGCACATTCTTCAATACTTAACTGAGATGTTTCACAAGGGCCTTTCCTTTTCTCCCATCAAAATTCATGCCATTTCAGCTCATTATAATACAAAGTCTCCCCTCTTCTCTCATCCACTGTTGAAGCAATTCCACAGAGGGGCCAAACACGTAAGACCACTCAGGAGAGCCCCTACTCCAGCCTGGACCTTAACTTTGTATTGGAAAAGCTCACTCTACCTCCCTTTGAGCCAGCTGCAAATGCAGAGTTGAAATTCCTTTCTTGGAACACAACCTTTCTTCTAGCCATCACTTCAGCAAGAAGGGTGTCTGAATTACAGGCCCTCATGGCAGTGGGGGCCTTTCATCATCTTTCATGTGGACAGAATGTCCCTCAGGACCAATCCTTCCTTTATGCTCATGGTGGTATCCAGTATGGCCCTTAATCAGTCCATTTATTTGCCAACCTTCTTTTCTAATCCACAGAACAAAGGGGAACAAATACTGCACTCCTTGGACATGCACAGACAACTTAGATTTTACTTGGACAGGACTAAGTCTCTCAGGAAATCTGAACAGCTGCTGGTTGCATTTGCTGAAGGGGCAGAGGGGAAGGCCATTTCAAAGCAAATCATTTCTAAATGGATAGGCCACTGCATTCATTTCTGCTATAAGCACCATGGAAAACCTACCCCACAGGGGATAAGACCACATTCCACCAGGGCTGCATCTATCTCTACAGCCTTTCTCAGAGGTGTCCCTACCAGGGGCATCCTAGAAACTGCTACCTGGAGTTCTGTACATACTTTCACCAAGCATTACCACTTGCCAATTTTTTCAAAATCCAGAGCTGGTTTTGCCACTGCAGTCTTGCAGGGCATTATAGCTGGTCCTAATGCTATCTAATTGCCTCCTCCCTTCCTTAGCTTTGGGAATCTACCCAAATGTAATGACTGCAACAGTGAAACATGAAGTGCATAGTACAGTTGTGTACACTTAACATAAAAGTAGATGTTCGAGTGTATTTACTGCTGCAGTCCTGGTTACCCTCCCTCCAGTCCCCTGACTTCTATTGAATATACCTCTATTCTTGTTTACTGTTCTTAACGTTTCTGGTGTATTTGCTTTTTGTTGGAGGTGTAACCTTGTATATAATTGCTTCCCATTATGGGGGCACCTGACATCTGGGGCAAGAAAAACTGATGTAATGGCGTTGGCTGCATGATTTATACCCCTGACTACCTGACGTCATGGAAGATGAGACAGCAACCGATGCAGGACCCAAGACTTTGATAATCAGGCTGACTGAGGGCTGCCTGCAAGCAGATAACCCAAATGTAATGACTGCAACAGTGAATACACTCAAACATCTAGATTTATGGTAAGTGTACACAACTGTACTATGTCTTTCTCTTCCTTGCTGCAGTATTCGATCCCATCCTCCTTCCCCCTTGGTCCTTGCATGTTCTCTGGATGATAGTTTGCTTTTCCATTTTTATCCGTGGACTGGTGTTCTGACTGGGCATTCAGTTCTGAGGAAGGTATGTGCAGACATCACTTTTATGGCCTATGCACCCTGCTGCCTATGTGCGACATCCCACGTACCTTGCAGTAGTAAAAGTCTTTTGTTTATTGGCTAGACGTTTGGTCACCTAAGCAGGGAGCCTCTCATGTTATGAATACTGCAACATGGAAGAGGACAGCTATGGTTATGGTAAGATTTTACACAACTATTCTTTCCTGTGATTTACCCTCCAAAGGAGAGAGAGATTGCTTTGTGATGCTGGAGAGTTAGTTGCGTTCATTAAGAGAATACCCTTGTAGAGCTGAGGAATTAAATTTTGCTTCATTTTGGAAAAGTGGAACTGTGTGCGCCTCCTGCTGGAAATTTATGTCAAAGTTTTTTTCTTTTTGTTTTTTTTTTTTGGAAGTGTTCAACTGTGTGTCTCTGCTGCTGGAAATTAAATAACCAATTGACCTGTTTGGGGCCCTTGTTGTGTATCTGCAAAAGGAAGATAAACCATTGGAGAATGTTTCATTCTGCACCAAACTACTCTGATGTTTGAGACTGTAAAAAACACAGCACAACAAACTAAAAAAAGCTTTTGTTTGCCAGTGGAGTAATGATGTATTAGAGTCATTAAACATTTTGGTTTGGCTTAACAAAATAAGTAAGTTGTATTAATCTTGCTACAAAACATAAGAATAACAGTGTAAAAGTGATCCATAATGTGACAGTGAGCTAAATGATTTTAATTGTGATAAGGGGCAGTGCATTTCTAAGACTGGGTCAGATGCGTATACTAAAGTTGTACACCACAACAATAAGATATGTAATGTATACATTAAACAACATGTGGCAAATGAAAATGCTTGCATTTCTAAGCTTAAATCCACAAGACATATTGGGGCAAATGGGTACTGGCACTAATAAGGGAAATAAAAACAACATATTGTACTTAAGATGCATACCTTCATAACCAGGATTGTGGAAGAAAACAATCTAATAGTTTATTAGAAACTCCCACTTTTAGTTTCCGTGAAGTGAGAAGAAAAGAAAAACTACTTGACTCCATGTTTGTTTATTTCCATTTATTAACCAGGATGTTCACCTGTGTGAAATAGGCCCCTTTTGACAGAGTCCTGGAGAGAATAGATCCACAGTTGTGTATTATACAATAACAGTGCAGAACAATACAAAACAAATGTAGGTACGTGTGTAAGCATACATTAGCATGTGAGTAAATAATAAAGATAGAAGTGAAGGAATACTGGTTAGATTTCTTGGCAAAAGTGATAAAAACTTGCAAAGGAGCTAGAACCATTTTTTGATTACAGGATTCTGAGGGTTGGATATCAGTTTTAGTCCAGATGAAGAAAAAGTCAAGTCTGTGTAAGTAAATGATTTGTGCACTAAAATATTACAGCCTTCCAAAAGATAGCAGCCTGTAAAAGCCGATCCTGCAGAAGTGAGATGCTCGCATACTAAAATATTATCGCTTGCTAGGACACAGCATGCAAGAATAATGCCAAGAGATTTATACACTAAGTGCAGCTTGAAAGTGTTACAAAGTGCATAGAAGGGTCATCGCAGCCTGGAAATGTTGAAAGATTGTGAGAGTAAAAGTTATTAGCCAAGCCTAAGGAAAGGAACCACTCTCTGAAATAGTTTATTTTAAGGGGATGAATTTAGGAAGTAAGGAAAAAAACACAGCCTGAGAAAAATTCTGAAACTTATGTAATAGGTAAACAAAAAGCTTCAGAAGGGGATGATTTTAAGCACCAGGTGACCACTGTCTGAGAGGAATTGGAAAATGAAACCGCTGTGTTTGTGTTGGTGGGGAAGAGGCAGTGTCCTTTAGCTGACAACAGTCTGGCTTTGAGGAAACTCCACAGTTGGCTGATCTTCAGTTAAACCAATTAGATTTTAACAAGGCAGAGTGGCACTCGTACATTCCCAGCAGCATAAGGGTAAGTTTAGCTAGCAAAATAGGTAAAGAATACGCAGTGTAATCAAATGTTTCTAGTGCTTATCCATGTGTTGAGTTGCAAGACAATGTTATACATGGTAAGTAAGCATATGCAATAAGTGACTATAGCATGGTCCTTCATAGGCTTACGTGTTTTAACCATAGCACAGAAAAGATAGCTAGCTTGTATAATTAAGGTATTGTGCCTTTTATTGTTGCAAGTCAAGAGCAAAATAACGGGAAATAATTAGAAAAATGAGCAGTCCAAAGTGGGTAGTATCACTGTACTACGTAGTGAAGCATACTTGGAATGATTAGCTGAAAATAGGTTAACATGAAGGGCATAGTTGCTTTAGACAGTAGATGCAGCAGTTGAACAGAATGGTATATGTAAGGTCAATCAAAAAGTGCCAGTGGTAAATGTGGTGTTGCTTGTGTTGGAGATAAAAATTGTGATAGGCATCGAGAGCCGTGTATTTTAAAGTACACAAATAAAAAATGTTCTGTGAGTGTTAAAAGGCAGTTTTAAGGAAAAAGATGAAAGAATGGTTTGCCCCTCTAAAGAGAGAAAGTTCACATGAACACTACAGCGAATTTGCTGACAGTAGCTAGCAGTGAGTAAGGCAGAAGCTTGTAGGCTAAGCACTTTAGGAAGAAGAAATGTGAGGTAGGTAAATGATATCCACAAATTCCACAAGTTTTTTTGCGATATAAAATGCCATGTGTGTGCATTATATTCCCTGTACAGTAAACAAATTAGTAGTTATACTTGTAGGGGAAACTAGCTGTTTTTGTGCACCTGTAAGCATTACCAGAGACACTTTTAAAAGAGGGAAAATCTTGTTAAAAAGTAGCATAGATAACATGATTGTTTGAAAGAGGAAACACCCAGAGCACACAAAAAATTAAAAAGGCAGCGAGAGAGTAGTTGCAAAGCTACCCTGCAGCAGTAATTCAGTTCAGTGTCAGAGTAAGATTGTTTAGGGTCTGCAGTTCATATTGAAGTCTTATAGGATACCATAATGCAGAAGGGCTATACGTAAAAGTAGTAGTGGAATGCCTTAAAATTGCCATATTGAAGAAGTATGCTTCCAGTGGACTTTACATGTTTATGTTGTCAAGAGACCACCGTCCATCATTCTGAGTCCCAGAGAGAAAGAGAAGTTATGTCCGAGAGGGAATTGTGAGAACAGAGCTGTGAGTGGCGGAGGTCCATGTATCAGAGGAGCTAAGAAAAAGGCTGTAATTCATTCCATTGAGAACTCCAGGAGAGAGTCTGTTACCAGACACTATTTTTTACCGTCAATTTTAGACTATATTAAGGTACTGTGTCGCTTTGTATGAAAGACCGCACGATTATGTTTTATTTGGAAGCACCTGCAATTTCACTTACAAAGGCTGGCATCTTGCTGCATTCCTTTCTACAGTATGTAGAAGATTCAGGTTAGCTATATTCAAAGTAATATGCTCATGTTATACTGCCTACCTAGTCAGAGCTTGTAATGTAAGAATTTAATATACATGTTACATTCTTCCTTTAGTAAGGTCATACTACATAGAAGAGAAAATGAGTTGTATTTTTTTGAGGGAGGGTAGCAGCTTGGCACACTGCTTTACAAAGCTGACATTTCTTTGTCACCCTTGACTAGATCCCATTCCATTCTGTTTTTGATAATAATGGTCTGACACTTGTCATTTTAACACTATGGTGTTTTTTCATAAGGCCCAATCAGCCTTTAGGTGTTGTACTGAAAAAATGCATTGTACCAGTCAAAACAGCATACCGCGATGGTGGTGCTGTGGTAGCGTTGTCGCCTCTCAGTAAGATGCTGTCCGGTTCAATTCTCAGCTAGAGCTTCTTCTGCGTGGTGACAAGCGTGAATGGGCGTACCTTAGTTGAAGGTTGAGCGTCAGGGCTGGTAACTCGGCACGTAAAAATCAACTCCCAATCATTAGCGGACTGGAGTTCTGCTGTGGCAACCCCTAACCGGGAAAAGCCAAAAGACACAACAACCAGTCAGAGCAGCTGTACTGCAGGGACTAAAAAAAGCCTTGGTTCTTTATTGTTCCCAGACTGAATGAATGAATAATTCTCGTATTGAACAACTTGCTGGTCATGCCACATCAGAGTCCTAAGGGATTAGTCATACTTTCATTTATTCTGTTATTCCTAGCACCATAAAATTCCCAGTTGTCACTGTGCTAAAGCATAAAGAAAAATCCTAGACAGTATTTATCATTACTGTAGTTGAGAAAAGACAGTTGTGTGAGTTACTTACTACTACAGTAGAGCCTCAAGGAGATGCCACTCTAACAATAAATCATAACATTTGCATTAATACACATTTGTCTTTTGTCCTGTGGCTCCACTTTCATTTGTGGGTCAGGAATTATTTTAATGCTTCAAGATCTACTAACGATTTTTCACACCTGTGATACTGACTGCTTTAACTTGGAGATAAATCCTAGTTTAAAATCAGAAGAGTCACTTTGCAGAGTTGGAAAGATGTGGTTCCCCTTGTTTGCTTGGGTACCGGTTGAGTTGTTTTCTATACTGATTTGAAAGTATATTGAGTGAAAGTTATCTGGAAAGGCACTCATGATCCTGTAGACTATTTTCTTTCAGGCTGATGTGAAGAAACCTTTCTTACTATGACCTATTGCCCTATTGGCATAATTTGAAGTCTCTGTGTTTTCCCTACCTTGCAGCTGACCATCAGTTTCCCTTAGAACCTATATTCATCCACCAGGCACTCCTTTCCTCTCCTGGACTTATTCCGACCCATACCTGAGGCCAGTGAGGAGATCAGGACTGTTGGTGCAGTATCATATTGCTTACTGAGTGTTTCACTTGTGCCTTATATTTCCCTCCCCCACATGCAGTTCTTGGACATCTGTGGGTGGAAATGCAGTGGGAAGATCCATGCTGGTTTATCGTCTTGCATCATTAACTACTTGAACAATGTTCACCACCTGTTACCTATAAGAACAATTCCCCTCAGCTTCCACCAGGGATTGACAGACAGGCACACTCAACTGCACATCCTCCTTCCATGCCAGCACCCCATATGTTATGAGCTACTAGTTGAACTCTAGTTGCCTAGGCCATAGTGCGGGTTTCATCCCCATACATAATGGTGCTGCCTAATATGAAGTCTCTTATTAGATGTTCTTGTTTAAGAAAGTAAGACCATTCCTATTGCTAAGCTTATTTCTGTTCACACCACAAGATTTCTTTTTTCACATATTAAGTATTAGGAATCAGAATCATCACCTCCAGTGCTTCTATAGATTGGATTTTAGAGATTTCTAAGATACTTTTCTCTGTTGTGTATACTGTTGTTTTCAGGGTACTAGGAGAATGCAAGAAGGCATACTTAACAAGGCTTTCAGAATCATTTGATGTGATTTGTGATTGAGAGAAATCTGTCAGGATTGTTTGAATCTCTGTTTGCTCCAAGCAGGATAGAAAAAAATGATAATACTACTATTTTTTTAATGTTGTTAATTATGAAGAGGGTATCATTGACTTGTAGTTTACTTTTATTCTTAGAGATTAGAACAAGGAACCTAATTTATGTACTGCTATTTATGGAAAAAAGTGTAGGAATGCAGAGTTGTTTATGGCTTTGAAAGATGTAAAACAGTGCCGACAGAAATTAGCCAAAAGTGTACGTCCGATGTGCTGTTGGGTTTAAAAGCTGTGAAGTGCTTCAGTTTGTTGTTTTGTGCATGTGTGTAGTGCAGAATGTTTTGCAGCTTTTAAAAGCTGTTAACATTACCTGCCACTTGTTATGCTGTTGCATGATACTGGAGCATAAGAGATCTGAAAGGTGCATGGCAAAACTTGGTATGCACATCTTTGAAGTCAGAGGTGCATAAGGGTTGTGATTTTCTCAATTTCAGAGTAGGCGTTACAATTAAATAATGCTTTCTAAATTGCTGTAGTAGATCTAATAAGCTATAACCATCTTGTTACAAAATAAACAACAAAACTTTCACAATGTTTAAAAGAAATAAATGCTTTTCTTTAACAGTAAACTGTGTTGCAATATGCAACTCATTAAAGCAAAAAGGAGCATGAGGTGAAGTATTACTAAAATTACCTTGAAACTAGACTATAACCAGTACTAGCAACGGTGAAAACAATGCAAGTATGTAGATTTCTCATAGCACTTACAACCCTAATTGTAATCATCAGCCCAAAACAGTCATAACTACCACATCAACTTAGAAACCCTGGAAAAACACTATACATTTTAGAACTTCAGTGGCACGACTACCACAGAGGAATCCAGTAGTAAAATCTGTCCTAAATACTTTGAACCAGATACTAGTAATGAAAGTTAAACTTGCATATTAATGTATTTTCCTTCCCTGCTGCATACTGACAATCAGGTTTCAATCATTCCTTTTTCACTAGATGGTAAGAGCCAATCATGTAAGCTGTCATGCATAAAACCATTGAGATTTTCTCTTAAATGGCCTTAGCCCTTCCCTTGGTAGCTGACATGGGCACTCGTGTCACTTTGAGGGCATCATACACTGTCTGGATGGCATGTCTGTGCTCCCACACAAATACGTGCCTCCTGAAAACTACCATCACTGATTTGGGATTGCCAAGCCTGCATCCACCAGTCCTGGCAGCCACTGTGTACGTACAAGCCTCTGCTTGCATTGGTGAAATCAGTAAATGTAGATACAGTCATATGTAGCTTCACAATTGACAGCAAGTGCTAGACCACAGTGCAGCACCACAAACACCCACTGTTCTCTGAGAATATCCATCCTAATCCAGACCCAATAGTTAAAATCATACTCCTCAATAGTCTCACACTAACTCAGGTTTTCCCATGTCAGCACCTAGAATGTCTGTAACAAAGTACCGCAGCTCCAAACTTGATTATTCATCATATCCCAGATACCCTTCCCATCTCTGAAGCTTGTTTAATGTTCCATTATATGGACTCAGCAAAAATTCCTTCACTTCATGATGTAATATTCTTCACAGTAGTTGCTACCACAGAAGAACAAGAGCTATAGCAGTCACGACCAAAACAATCTCCTGCTATAAGATGTATAGAAGCAAGATTTCATCAGCCTCCTAACTAGATTGCATACCTATTACCCACTGAATAAACAATGCAGAACAAGCAGTCACTGGATGTATGTGCATCCTACCCAGTTCTCCCAAAGATACAACAGAAGACACACTGGAATGGTTAGCAAGCATTTCCACTGAAATTATCATTCTAGGTGTATCTTTGATATCAAATGACAAAATACGCACAACAGTTAACATAGCCACAGGTAAGCACAACATTGTAGAAGGGACGCTGTTTTCACACCATGGCAGCTTTGCATTTGCCAGTATCATGGCTGACTTTCTTATTGATCATTGTTCTATCTTTATGTACCATAAAATGATCCACATACCTATAACTTACCATTTGCCACTTCAAAAACTTTAATTGGCAGCTATTCTGGCATCTCCCTCAGACCACTAAGTACATATCAAGAACTCCTTCCGTAGACTGCTCAGTGAAATAGCCTCCTATCTGAACTAAAGAATCCTGAACATAAAACAACATGGATAGCACAGAACATGTGTTTAATAAAGAGTAGGTTTGACTCTGCTTGAAGTACAAAATCACAAATCCCTTTACAGAACACGTGATGTACCAACAGCTCTGTAACAAAATTACAAAATAATTTGTTAAAAATGATGCCAAGAAAGGTGCCCCAGGATTGAGCCTTAATCGACTTTATTAGTGACATGAGATGATGAGAATAGGACTGCCCCTGTTCTTACTTGTGGACAACCCTGTAGCCAGTCATAGATTCAACTCATCATGGCTTTAATTTACTGTTAGATTCCTGCATTTTGTATAATTTTGATCACAGATTGTAGTGTTGAGCACTTTAATCAGACTGAGGCAAACCACACGGATTGATAATATTATTCATATATGATTGCTAGGCTAATGACCCCAGGATATCTTTTTAAGCATAGCCATGCATCCCAAGGTTAAAATCAAACCCTGTACCTTGTGTCTGTGAGGTAAACACCTTGACCATTACACACAACCCCCTAAAGAGCAGAGTCAAACCATGTACCTTGCACCTGTGAAGTAAAGACTGTAATCATTATGCCAATCCTACATTTAGCTGCCAAACCTGCAGTAAACCTTCATCCAGAGTAGTAATCACACTTTAAGAAATTTATGAAGTAAAGCATACAGGATATACCTTTGGCAAACCATGGAAAAAGGTTTCTTGTGTCTGCCTGATTAAGTCCCATGATGATTCTCTCCATCAACTTGTATAATATGCTTGTGAGGCTGACTGGTCTGTAATTATTTAGTCTCTGGAAGGGCATCCCTTGTATGTTGGGACTACAGTAGCTGGCTTCCAAGTATCAAACACATAGCTAGTTTTAATATTGTATTATGAATGTGTTTAAGGGGGTATTCTAATCTGTTTTAAATCATTATTTCATTCCCACTACTATCTGGACTGCTATTTCATTGTGTTACTTATTTGTATGATGTACTTGTAAGGTGCCTAGGCTCGCGGTTGGGTATTGTTCGAAAGACATGCATGCGTAAATGGGCGTGCCTTAGTTGAAGGTTGGGTGTCGAGCTGGCACCTCGGCGTTTCTTAAAAATCTACTGCCAATCATTAGCGGACCGGAGTTCCTCTGTGGCGACCCCTTACCGGGAAAAAGCCGGAAGACAAACAAAACTTGTAAGGTGCCTAGGCTCTGGTCCCCTCTTACCATTCTAGAGCAGGTCCCCTCTTACCATTCTAGAGCAAAGAAAGAGGTGTCTCTGATAATGCCTGAGGTCTACATACTCTCAGTTTACAAGGCAGATGGCTCAAGAATGTTTAAAAAAGACATATAAATGAGAAAGCGAGAGTGGCATTTGTCTCCCAAGCCTTTAAGTCAAATCTCAAAACATTGACCTTTCAGAAGTAACAGCACAGTTCTTATGTGGTATATCAGCTCACAGAGGAGCATCCACAGTTATCCCCTGTGCAGGTTAGCATATTCAGCTTTGGGACCTGGCCATCAGGCTAGACAATTTATATCCACAGCAATCAGAATTCAGGAGCAGGTCACATGAGCAGAACCTCGGAAATGTACAAATTGGAATAGAAACTGAGCAGTTGTGTCTTCCTGACAATTAAAGAAAAGTGGGACACTCCCAAGCACGGACCAGTTTGCAGTCTCAAGCATCTGTCATATGAAGATTTTCTGTCCTTAACATCACTGACCAGTGCACTGTGTATTTAGAACTCTTCCTCGGTTCCTTCTCATTCTAAGGGTTCTAGGGATGGCAAGAAAATAAAAGCCAAAGCTGATTGCTGATTTTCATAGCCTTTCATTGTCCAAGATGAGTGTGATTTGCTTAAGTACTCGATATGCTTAGTGAATATCTAAGGTTTGCTAGCCCACTGACTCTGCCAACCCAAAGTGAGGGGATCTTAGTGCACCCATCCTCAGGGAGCCTATATTCCATGCATGGAAGATTTCAGGTTACACCATACAGTCACCTGTTCTCATCTGACGTGATCTAATTATAGGAGGTCAGAAGTCCAAATGCCAGGAAGTCAAACCTAACTAATAGAAAAGATTTCTAGTATGGTGCAAGAAAAAAATGCCTTGATCCAGCTGCCTGTTCTATTCCTTTGTTCCTGCAGTATCTCTCTGAACATTATGATCATATTCTAGTCTGTGTGTCATTCAGAGTGCACCTGTCAGCAATTTTAGCATGCCTATTTGTGGGACCTTCATTCCTTTCTAGCTGTGCCATAAGGTTGTTCTTGAAAGGTACTTTGTACCTAATACTCCCAAGGAAACCCATCTCTCCCTGTGAAACTTCAAATCTGATGATGTCAATTTTCATTTTATCCCCACATATGGGTTCAGATCTGATCCCTCGAATATGACTTGGCCGTTGCAATAGCTCGTGGCAAACAAAAGCTGTCTAGCACCCTACCCATAATGCCTCTCTCCCAATCCCTTCAGATTTCTCTTGCCGCTTCACGAAGACGTGGTCCTTCCAATAACTCTCAGGCAGTTAAGTAAAAACTTTCAGTGTCTGCCAGTTTCTCTCTCTCTTTCTATATATATGTATATGTGTGTGTGTGTGTGTGTGTGTGCATGTATATTTATTTGTGTAATTAAGCATGTTTTCTTTTCTTTTAGCCTTTAACTCTACCTTCGAGCTAGTACCAAAGTACTTCTAAGCTACTATCCTTAGTAGTCTCTCCTCTCTACGCTTTTTCTGTCACTCCTCTTTCCTGTACTGCGGTACGTCTTGACTACTGTTGCTAGTAGTTATTTCCTCTCTTTTCTACTTCATGTATATTTCTAACTCATCTCCAAAAAAAATAAATAAATAATTTTTCTTCCTTTGTAATTACTGTTACAGTGATGGCAGACAAATTAGGTAAGCCGGTTGGCTTTAAAAAATGCTTCAAGTGTAGTCACAAAATACCACTGAGTGATTTGCACAGTTTGTTCCTAGGTTCATAGGTAGGTACTAGGCTATTGGCCCTAGAGCCTATATAAGCCTAGCCAAACCGTACCCTGGCTTTTGCCACCCAAGAAAATCAAGCAGAGCCACAGAAGTGATCCCCAGGGTGAATTTCCTATCTCCCATCCAATCATCAAGATTTTTCTTGAAGAGTGTTAATGAGGAGCTTTGTTTGATATAGATAGGTAGTTTGTTCCAGAGTATGGGAAGTCTCTGGGACAGGAATCTATCCCTCCAGCATGTTCTGTTTATTGTGGTGACAAGGTTTAGGTCCCTCAAGCTTGTAGCTAGGATGGATTGGGATTTCTTTAAGTGGAGCATGTCCAGCAGCTCTGGTTTGACATAGCTTTGTATGTTAGGCAGAGATCGCCTCTGAGTAGATGATATGTGACAGAGTAAAGCTGGAGTTTTTTGAGACGGTCTGCGTAGGTCATCTGTTTGAGGCAGGTAATCCTCTTTGTGAGGTATGTGCCTTTCCAGTTGTTGTAAATGTCTTGTGAGGTACATACCAAAAGAGGCATTGTACTCTATAATGGGTCTAATGAGTGATGAGTAGAGGGGAACAATGACCTCTTTTTTTTCCTGGTTGAGAAACCTTTTGTGATGAGGTGTGCCACGTAGAAGGATTTCCTGACTACAGTGGCGATGTGATTATCAAAGGAGAGACTACTGTCCAACTGTGTCCCATGATCTCTTATCACACTTTCAGTGTTAAATAGACTATTGCCTATGTGGTAGTTCATGGATACAGAGTTTTTACCAAAAGGGATGGCATTGAGCTTGAGGCTGTGGCTTTGACATGAGGCATCTGTCTCATTGAGACTCTTTTGTAGGATGTCCACATCATTAGGAGTTTTGATTATGGCTCCTAGTTTGCAGTCATCTGTGAACTTTGTTAGCCAAAGACCTTCTGTGTTAGCCTGTACTTCAGAGAAGTAGATACCAAACAGGAAAGAACCCAGGACTGAAGCCTGTGGTACTCCACTTGTCACTGGTCTGAAGTTAGATTTAGAGTCTGCTACTTTTACAGTGTGGGTTCTGTCAGTGAGCCAGTTGGCAACCCATCTTGTGACATAGGAATTTATACCTAGTTTAGTGAGTTTATCTATAATTCCAGAGTGGGGGATGGTGTCATAAGCCTTGGCGAGATCTAGATAGGCTGTGTGAACCACATTACCCTCATCTTCGGCTTTGGTGACCGCTTCAAATAAGTCTATCAGGTTTAGGAGACATGATCTGCCTTTTACAAACCCAAACTGGGTAGGATGTTCTTCATCTCACATTACTGCAGTCCTTACACTTGGGTAGTCCGCTGTCCTCGGTCGGCCCGAATATCAAAGTATAAGGATGACGTCGGTCAAGGCGCATTACACTGACATCAGGACGTCAGGGTACAAATGCGCATGACCGACGTCATATCCTCAGTCTTTTTTGCTGCATGGTCCGATGCAGAAGCAGCGTTGCAAGTGCCGGTTGGCGTTCTGAAATTTTTCGAATTCGGAGTTTCAGACCGAGTCAAAGTTGGCTAAGTACCCCGTTGGGGAATATTTTAGTTTTTTCTTGCCTCAGTGGTTTACCGGATGTCAGAAAAAGTGAATAACTGTATTTCTTGTGGGAAACAGATACCGCATAGAGATTATCATACTTTGTGTATTCCTTGTTTAGGGCCTGAGCACGACGTTGTGGGGTGTCGCTTTTGTGCAAGATTCAATAAGCGCACTATTAAGAGAAGGTTAGATTGTGCCAGGTTAGTCTTCGGGAAGCGGTGCAATTATAATATGCCGTCGGATGCTCCGACGCCCGCTTCTTCGAAGAAGCGCAAGGACAAAGCAGCTAAGCCTAGGCAAGAAGAACCGTCCGTACCAGACGCCGGTTCTTTAGAGGTGTCGGTGGAGCCGGGGGTTCCGCCGGAGGTTTCTCTGGAGTCCCAGGGGGAGACTTTGTTATTGCAGGATGTGGCCTCTCAGGAGGCAGGTCAGGCTGAAGGGGCCTCTCAGGTTACTGTACTCCCTTCCCTTCCTAGGGTGGTTAGGCCCTCTCCTTCTGTTTCCAAGGCTTCTCCCAGAGGCAGGCCAGGTTTAGCTTCAGTTGGTGTCACCCCTAGTTCTTCAGGTTCTGTGCCCAAGAAGCATATGCTTAAAATGGCAGAAGATTTGATTACTTTGATTAGAGGTTCTTTGCCCCCTCCTGATAAGAGACCTAGGGTGGAACCTGAGTTGGGGAGTTTTGAGCAGGCTTCGGATGTTTCAGAGTCTTCGGCTGAAGACTTGCAGGAGTATTCTCCTTATTCTGATTCTGATGTGGATGATTCTACTCCTTCTGCTTCTCCTCCTGAAGATTTTTATTTTTCAGAGACTCTTCATTCCATGAGGGAGCATTTTAAGTGGGAAGGTCAGGACTTCTCTGATTCCAGGAAAAGGCTTAGAGAATTGTTTTACCCCAGCATAGGCCTTTGGCTATACCTCCTGTTCTGGATGTTGTGGAAGATGTGTTTGCAGAGGCTTCTCTTAATCCTGATTCTTTGCCTCCTGCTCCTGTTAAGCCGGATAGGTATTACAGGGTGCCTGAAGCTCATAAGTATCTTTTTAAGAGTCCTAGGGCGGACCCAGAAACTGTTAGTCAGGGGCCTAAGGGTGTTAAGGCTTCTGTTGTTAAAAATCCGGTTCCTCCAGATAAAGAGGCCAGGGCTTTGGATAGATGGGGAAAGAAAGTCTATACTTCTTCCACCTTAGCTATGAGGGCTTTGAATTGCCAGTTTCACATGTTGAAATACCAAAACTATCTACTTTCTCAATTGAAGTCTAAGGTAGATGCTCTGGCGGAAGGTATTGAGTGTAAAGAGTTACAAGATTTAGTACATGTTTCTGAACAGGTGGGTAAGCATTCTTTGCAATGTGGTTTTGATGCTGTACAGGCCTCATCTAGGGTGGCTGCCACTGGGTCAGTTCTTCGCAGACACGCCTGGCTGAGGGATCAGAATTTGTCTGACCATGTTAAGACAAGGATTTTAGATGCTCCTTTACAATCTGATGAGTTGTTTGGTTCACCTGTTGAGGCAGTCTTAAAGAAAATGGAAGACAAGGCTAAGTCTATGCAGACTGTTAAAGATTTTTTGCAGGTTCAGCCTCCGAAGTTTAGTAGAAATTGGCCTACCAAGGGGTGGACGTATCCTTCTTATGATTCCCAGTCTAGAGGTAGAGCTAGACGTGGTAGGGGCAGAGCTCAGGGCTCTTTCAGGCCTAGAACAGGGAGTTCACCTGCACAGTCTTCGGGTGAGGGCAGGGGTCAGTCCTTTCGTAAACAGACCCAATGACCTACCTTTTCGGCTGCCAGAGCCTTCTCGTCTGGCAGCACCTTTGGGAGGAAGATTGGCACTTTTCAAGGAAAATTGGAGTTTAATTACCCAGGACAGATGGGTATTGGATATCATACACCAAGGTTACAGGTTTTATTTCCATACCTTGCCTCCTTTCAAAGGCATGCCAGACGTTCCTCCTCAGCAAAGAATAGAGGCTCACAAACAAATTTCTCTTTTACTTCAAATAGGGGCCATACAGCCGGTCCCTATGCCAGAAGTGGGCCTAGGATTTTATTCACGCCTGTTCCTAGTACCAAAGAAGGGGAACACGTGGAGACCAATTTTGGATTTATCTATCCTCAACACTTATCTGGACATTCCCAAGTTCAAAATGTTGACGTTACAACAGCTTTTACCTCTGCTGGGCAAAGATCATTGGATGGTAACTTTGGATCTCAAGGAGGCTTACCTTCATGTTCCTATCAGACTGAGTTGCAGAAAGTATCTGCGCTTCCGGGCTGGGACTTCTCATTATCAGTTCTCTGCATTGCCCTTTGGTTTATCTACTGCGCCCAGAGTGTTCACGAAAGTTCTGGCTCCAGTGATAGCTTTCTTCAGGCTAAAAGGAATACAGATCTATCCTTATTTGGACGATTGCCTGATTCTGGCTCAAGGAAGGGACGAGCTTCTTCATCATTTGGAATATGTGATAGCAGTGCTAAGATGCCTGGGGTATTCTGTGAACGAAATAAAGTCCAGTCTAGTACCCTCTCAGGACATGTACTTTCTTGGTGTAAGACTGAATACAGCATCCCAGATGGCCTATTTGACCCCGGACAAACAAAAGAATCTTTCCCTTTACTTTCATCAATTGTCTCATCAGTCCAGGCTGACTGCAAGGACAGTCCTTCAAGCCTTGGGGTTCATGGCATCTTGTATTCTGGTGCTTCCCAATGCCAAACTGCATATGAGGAAGCTACAATGGTATCTCAAAAACTTATGGACACAGCACTGCCAGGATCTGGACACTGTCATTCAAATAATACCTTGCATTCAAAAGGAATTTTTGTGGTGGGCTCAGGAATGTCACCTAAACAAGGGACTCTCTGTGACCCGGCCAGAGGCGAGTCAGATTCTAACGACAGATGCCTCAGACAAAGCTTGGGAGCTCATCTAAATGGAAAGTGGATACAAGACAAGTGGCCTGCCAGACTACAACATCTACATATCAACTTGAAGGAGATGTTAGCAGTCCAGTTTGCATTAATAGCTTTCAAGGATTTACTTCTTCCAGGGCAGGTGTTGATTCTAACAGACAACACAACTGTCATGTGGTACATCAACAAGCAAGGGGGAACACATTCTTATCCTCTATGCAGGCAAGCAATGATTTTGTGGGAGACTGCTCTCAGTTTACAGCTACATCTTCAGGCAAGGTTTCTGCCGGGAGCACAGAACTCCTTAGCAGATGTGTTGAGCAGAAGAATTATGGATCCCCACGAGTGGAAATTGGATCCTCATGTATTTCAGAAATTGACAGTGTCATGGGGAACTCCAGACATAGATCTGTTCGCTTCTCCACTAAACCACCAGCTGCCAAAGTTTTGCACGAAAAGGTTTCATCCCACAGCTTGGAAAGTGGATGCTCTTTCTTTCAATTGGAGCAATCTTCATGTGTATGCCTTTCCACCTCTGCCTCTCCTCCCAAAGGTACTTCTAAAGGTCAGACAGGACAAGCCAAGGATGATTTTAATAGCTCCAGATTGGCCTCGACAGCACTGGTACCCATTACTGAGAAGTCTGGTACGGGAGCCTCCATGGCCTTTGCCTTCGATTCCACACCTGTTGTCTCAGGAGGGCAGTCATTTACTCAATGTCAAGCTTCACTCTCTTCACCTAACAGCCTGGCATATTCTGTTTTGAACCATAGAAGGTCTCAACTTCCACAGCAAGTTTTGAATGTTATTTTGGAAGCTAGAAGGCCTAGTACAAGGAAAGTGTACGCAGATAAATGGAAGAGATTTTTATTCTGGAGTGCAGCAAAGGATTTTGATGTTTCTGAGCCTAATTTAAGTATGGCTCTTCAATATCTTACTGAGTTACTGGACAAAGGTTTGTCCTTCTCTTCTATTAAGGTTCATGCTGCAGCAATTTCGCTCACTATGATTGTGACCCACCATTGTTTTCTCATCCTTTGTTCAAGCAATTTCTTAGAGGGGCAAAGAATATAAGACCCCACGTAGAGCTCCTACTCCTGCTTGGGATCTCAATTTTGTGTTGGAGAAACTCACTCTACAACCTTTTGAGCCTGCAGCTACTACCGAGTTGAAATATCTATCATGGAAGACTGCTTTTTTGTTGGCCATTACCTCTGCAAGAAGGGTTTCTGAATTGCAGGCCCTTATGGCGGTTGAGCCTTTCTTAATTTTCCATAAGGATAGGGTATCTTTAGCACTAATCCTTCCTTTATGCCTAAAGTGGTTTCTAGTGTGGCTTTAAACCAAACTATTCATTTGCCTACTTTTTATGCAAATCCCCAAAATAAAGGGGAAAAGATTTTGCACACTTTAGATGTACACAGGCAGCTGCGATATTATTTGAGCAGAACTAAAGGGTTCAGGCAGTCTCAGCAGTTATTTGTTTCTTTTGCTTTGAGTTCTCAGGGCAAGCCTGTGTCAAAACAAACTATTTCTAAGTGGATTGGGTTTTGCATTGCTTTCTGTTATTCCCATCATGGCAAGGAGATTCCAGCTGGGATTAGGCCTCATTCCACTAGGGCTACTGCCACTTCGACAGCTTTTTAAGGGGTGGCAACTAAAGATATTTTGGAGGCAGCTACTTGGAGTTCAGTGCATACTTTCTCTAAGCATTATCACCTTCCACTTTACTCTAAATCTAGGGCTGGTTTTGCCACTGCTATTTTACAGGGCATTTTGGCAGCTCCTGCTTCTTTATAGTTTTGCCATCCTCCCTTACCTCTGCTTTGGGATTCTACCCAAGTGTAAGGACTGCAGCAATGTGAGATGAAGAACATAGTAAGTTTTGTACCTACCATAAATGTAGATGTTCGAAGATCCACATTGCTGCAGTCCAATTTACCCTCCCTCCTTCCCCTCTGTAGTTGGAGGCGGTTGTGTGGGTTGGGTTGTATATATTGTGTATATTGTATATATGGTACATATTATTAGTGCAAGGTTGGTTGGTTGTTTGTTTGTTGTCTTTTGGTTTTGACCTTTCTTTTAGGGTCTTCTGACATCTGGGGCAAGAAAAGACTGAGGATATGACGTCGGTCATGCGCATTTGTACCCTGACGTCCTGATGTCAGTCTAATGCGCCTTGACCGACGTCAGACTTATACTTTGATATTCGGGCCGACCGAGGACAGCGGACTACCCAAGTGTAAGGACTGCAGCAATGTGGATCTTCGAACATCTACATTTATGGTAGGTACAAAACTGTACTTTCCAGAGTTTGGAGATTACCAATGTCATTGTTTATAAGTTCCATGATGATACGTTTCATAGCCTTACAGACCAGGCTTGTCAGGCTGATGGAGTGGTAGTTCCCAGGGTCCATGGTGGCTCCCCCTTTGTGGAGTGGGATAACCGTTGCTGTGCACCATTCAGTGAGCACAAAGCCTGAGGTGTGGCTATGATTGAACTTGTTACTTAGGTGGGGTGCCGTTTCGTTTTGTAGTTCGTGTAGAAAGCAGCCTGGGATGTTGTCAGGTCCCATGGATGCTGTGTTCTTGGCTTTGAAGTGAAGTTTGCCACTTCTGTCTTAAGAAGCGTGAAGTTGGCTTTGGAGAAATTTTTTACAGTGGTTTCCCTAATGGGGGGGAGGGGTGAGGGTAGGATGTGGATGTCTAGGTTGATTAGCTTGTGGTCAGATCTGACCAACGAGGAATTGACCTCTGGTGTGAAACACTGGTTGCCCATGTTGGTAATTACCAGGTCTAGGATATTGCTGCCCCTGGTGGGGGTGTGGATAAGTTGATCCAAGGCGTTGGAATTTATGAATTCCAGACAATGTTGAGCACAAGTGTTGGGACATGAGTAGTTTTCCCAGTTAATGGTGGGGTAGTTGAAATCGCCCATTATTAGGGTGTTAGGTTGTATCGTAATATTTTCCAGTGTATCAGGAAATGAGGAATGGGAATCCTTGCTCATGGTGGGGGATCTGTAGCAAGCTACAATTTGGATTGCGGTCTTGCCCAGAGTTAGTTGCACTTGGATAATCTCGGATGAATGGATGCATTCTGCTGAGCAACTAGCATGGAGGTGTGGATATTCTTAATGAATATGGACACGCCTCCACCTTTAGTGTTTCGGTCCAGGTTAGGTGGCCGAAAGGTGAGGTATGAATTATAGCCTGGTACTGCAGGGGTGCTCTCTGGAACCTTGAACCAGGTCTCTGTCACTGCACAGATGTCAGTGTTCTCTATTTTAAGGAGTGCCTCGAGTGAATGCATTTTGAGGTTTAGACTTCTAGCCTTAAGTGGCATTACCCTCCGATTTTGCTTGCTTGTACCTGTTACGGTGGGGAATTTGTCATTTGAACCTTGCCTAAAAAAGGCACTATAGAGGTGGCAAGAGCCTTAGCTAGTGTCCGGAATCCCAAGGGCAACAGGTGCAGGCCATCTCTGGCAAAGCATCATGGTTTGTCGATCATGTCATCCCAGGCAGACGGATACTGGATCCCTTTAGAATGACACCAGAAGCTTAGCCAATTGTTGAAGTCAATCATTTTGTCCTTGTACTGTGGTATCATTCTTGGTGATGGCAGGATGCTACTCAGGGCTAGAGTCATACCTGCTTGGGCTAGATAATCGGACAGCTCCTCCATGTATCTTTTCATGTAGTCCAGGGAGGTATGTCTCAGGTCATTCACACCAACATGGACAAATGACAGAGTCATATTTGTACTTGTGAAGTGACCTGAGTGCATGTGTTATGTGACGGATCCTGGCACCTGACAAGCAGCTGATAGTAACTTTCTCCTTGTTTAGAGCCTGGTGAGTGGAACATCAGTGTGCCTGACTGTAGAGTCACCTATGACTAGAGTGTTGGGTACGTTGTTATGCCTTATGGGCTGTGGTTGAGTGGCACTCTGAGTTTGTGGGCTATGTGTCATTCGGGTTTTGTTGGGGGGTGGAGGTTGCTTGCATTTCTGCTTTGGAGGTCCCTGTTGCTTTGGTAGATTTTTATTGAGAGCCTCCGCCGAATGTAGGTGTGTGTTTTGTGTTTCTGCGTGTGTGTTTTGGTGGTGTAGGTTTTGCGGGACTATGTGATGAATGTGGTGTGGTGTGGTGCAATTGTTTACCTTCTCCTCTTGACTGTCTAGTCCATTCTTGGGTGAAGAGAGCTTTGCTTCCAGTTTGGCTATATAAGTGCATCTCTCACAGGTTGTAGTGTTGGGTGGTAGGAGGAGAGGGTTGTCTGTGTACATGAGGCAATTGCTGCATTGCCCCAAGATGCCCAGATTCATCAGGTAGACAGGAGAAAACACCAGGAGCTGACCCTTAGACATGCCTGGATAGGTGCTTATTTATTAAGTACTAAAAACTGTTTTCCTCTAGACAAGTGAGGAAAGTTGAGTGATGTAGTAATTTGTTGCTTATTCAGTGCTTACAGTAAGTTCTGAAGAAGTGCTGAGCTCAAAGAAACAGATTTGAGTGCTGAAACTAGAAAACTTGCTAGTTCTAATAAACAAAATTAAGCTAGAAGGCTTCACTCCAACACAGAAAGGCTTGGGGGCTCAGAAGTTTACAAACAGTCCTAGATTCTGCAAATTGGTATCTGGACTTAGACGACTTACAGGAAAGGCAGAAAACAAGCTTAGAAAAATTTTTTTTTGGAAAGTGGAAAGGAGGAGCAGAAACTAAGTGGGTTAGCCTTCTCAAATGTTCTCCCTGGATTAGGTAGAATTAGGTAATGACACTACACTGGGAGGAGTGTCCCAAATCGGGCAACTGCAAAGCCACCAAGTATAAAAACAGGATACCAACAGGGAGAGAAGGTGGGAAACAACAAACAAACTCAACCAGATGCTTAACAGTTGTAGAAAATTTCTAGTTAATACCTCACACACAATGAAACTAGCTAGAAATGTATACAGACAATACAAGTGCTATAAATAACTCGTAAAAATAAGCAAGAAAACAGGATACTTCATGTTATATATCACAGATCAGCTTCCTTCCTCCGTGTAGCTCAGTGTGAAATGGCAGAAACACTCACAAGACAAGTTAACTTCTTAAGTAACAAAGTTGAAACCTGAAACAACTTAAAAAAAAAGCTTGAAAGAACCACTGAGGTGCTTACTCTAAGCTGTAGTCCAGGCAACCCCAATCAGCCAGTGACCATAAACAATTCATTCTCACTGAAATGCTATACTGGCTTTGGCTAAACTATGATGGCCTGCAACATGTGCTCAAACACACAGCCTCTACTAACAAACAACTAGGCCCAAAACACAAGCCTGAATATGGACATTACTACACTATCCGCACTACTTAGGTAGAAAAAAAACTGCAGAAATGAGAATGTTTTTAACTTCAAATAGTTGTGTATATTGTCTGGGCTTACTTCATTTACAGCAGGAGTGTGACATCTGCAAGGCTTTTGACCACCGGGCCCTTGCTGAATGCTGAAACAAGTTGATCCTTAAGGGGATGTTGCCCTCCTCCATTGGGGAGGCCATTTCTGTCTCTGATAAAGAAGAAACATTATTCTAAGTCTCAGCAGTCTAGCCCAGCTACCTCCCTGTCCTCCAGAAGTTCAGACAAGGGAAAGAAAATGCCTTCTACCGCTCCAAAGTTGCCATTAGAGCCTTCAACAAAACTGACTAAACTGTCGGATCCTAAGACCTTCTCAGATCCAAGAACTTCCAGGACTCCCCTGTTGGATGCGACTACTTTGGATCTGAGCCTCTCCACTCTGAAGGATAGGTCAGATCTGTTGTTGTTGGGTCCTATGGGGGAGCCCTTTTAAACCAATCCAGATTTTACCTACGACTCAGTACTCTCCGTCTGTTGACCCAGTACCATCCAGAGTACCTTCTCCTTTTCTGGAGAGACCAAAGTCACCATCGGCCTTGTCAACTTGCTCAACCAGAAGCCTTGCGGAAGATGAAGTGGAGGGGATGGTCAAGAATATCCTCTGGGCATAAGGTTTTGCAAGGCCCCCTTTGGCTGCTAGCCCTAAGTGCCAGGAGTTTTGAATTGCCTCCTCTGACTTCCCTGGAAGTTTGAGTCTTAAGATCCGGTGCATCTGGTATTGTTTACATTAGAGTCGCAAACTTTTCCTTACTTAGCTCAGACCTCTGCTCTGAGTTCCTCAGACCAGTCAGAGCCAGGGATCTGTTGGGGTTGTGATGATCTAGTCTGGTCCGAGATGTTCGGGTCAACTTCAGAGCCATCCCTATCTCTAGGACCCTTGGCTCGAATCGGCCTGGACTCTGCTTCAGCTTTGGAAGTGCTGTCCTCTAGAATTGAAGGTCAGACTAAACAAACTCAGGAACAGCAAGCAGAAAAAAAGTCTTGAGTTTTGTTTTAATACCGAATAGTACTAAATAATGAAGCACTTTTCGTTTGCTTCCAAAGCAAACTTTTTCAGATTACAAATACACCTTACAAAATGCATTTAAATAACAAGTGATACTCTTTACCTATCACCACAAACCTCTTCTGCATAAGTTCCTTAAAGAGACAATCTCACATTAAAACTGCTACTCACTACTCCAAGATTAAATTATAAGTAGCAGTAAAAACAAAGTTGTATTAATTCACATAAAAAAACTAAAAACAGATCAAATACATACTAATTAGCTGGAAATCTGTATCATTTTAAACATACAGCAAATTGTAACATTACATTCTACAACTAGATATAGAGAATGCTCAATACTTGAAACTGTCATTCTCATAAACGAGACGCACCAAGTTACCTAAATGTGATACAAAACATTGAAGCTTGTTCTATCAGCTGTATTTTAAAACTGAAAAGTTTGCAAAGATGAAAATTTTTTGTCTGTTTAAGGAACATTTTGTAACGTGTATTTGTAATCTGAAGAAGTTGGCTTTGGAAGCAAACAAAAAGCACTTCATTATTCAGTATTATTCAGTATTAAAACAAAACTCAGACTTTTTTCTGCTTGCCGATCCTGAGTTTGTTTAGTTTGAGTTTATTGTGGGCCAGTGTTTTAGTCTAGAATTGAAGGTGCCAGAATATGTAGGCATGACCTTTCATATGAGGGATCCTTCACTCCTCGGGGTCACTCAAGTTTTGAGGTCTAGTAGCCCCAGGCTACCCAAGAGGGTTCCCCCTCCTCTTCTGATACTTCCCGGGAACTCCCCATAAAGGAGGTTCCACAGAATACAACCAAACACCCCAATACTGGGTGATTTCAACTACCCTGCCATTAACTGGGAAAAGTACTCGGGTACCAACTCCTTTTCCCAACAGTTCTTGGAATTCATAGATTCCAACGGCCTGGATCAACTAATCCATTGTCCCACCAGGAGCTCCAATATCCTAGACCTGGTCATAACGAACATGAGAGATAGATGCTCCACACCAGTGGTCAACCCCTCATTGGTCAGGTCTAACCATAAACAAATCACCCTTGACATTCACATCCCACCCCCACGTCCCAGTAAGGAAACCTCCTTAAAAAAACTTCTCCAAAGCCAACTTCATGCTACGGAAGTCAGAAGTGACAAACTTCATGACACCCTCGCAGATGGGATCTGAAAGTTCGACTGCAGAGTCCTACACCAAGGCACTGTACGAGCAAATCCACTCGTGCATGAATCGTGCCATGCCAAATAGAACCAAGGTGCACTTCTCCAAAAAAAGGAAACCAATCTGTTGGTCCCCTGCTATAAACAAACTATACAACAGAAGGAAGAAACTGTTGCAGAAAAGAGGAGAATCCCAGGATGCAAAAAACTCCCTCACCAGCCTCAGTAAGAAGCTGAGATCCCTCATAAAATCCTCAAAAGCTAGTTACGAAAATAAAATTGCCAAAGATTGCAAAGACAACTTCAAGGCATTCTGTATCAAGAAACTAAATGGCAATGCTCAGATCTGCTCTGAGCTACAACAGAATGGCATTAAATATACTGATCCCAAGGATATTGCCAGTATCCTGGCAGATCGATTTAGTGCCAACTTCACCCCCCCTCTCACCCCCTAAAGGCCCATGTCAGTACCAAAAGATTGCAAAATTCCAGGTAATCACAGCCACACTGGTAGAAACCGCACTCTCCAAAGCTAAGCATAACAGCATCCATGGGACCAGATGACATCCCAGGCTGTGTACTACTTGATCTACAAAATGAACTGGCACCTCACCTAAGTGTCATGTTTAATAATAGCCTCACCTCAGGCTTCATGCCCATTGAGTGGCGCACAGCTGCAGTTATCCCACTCCACAAGGGGGGATCCACCTTGGATCCCGGGAACTACCGTCCCATCAGTCTGACAAGCCTGATCTGCAAGGGCATGGAATGCATTATCATGGAACTTATAAACAAAGACAGTTTGGGTTTGTGAAGGGCTGATCTTGTCTCCTGAATCTGATTGACTCCTTCAAATCAGTCTCCAGAGCTGTGGATGAGGGTAAGGCGGTCCACACAGCCTTTCTGGACCTTGCCAAGGCCTTCGACACCTTCCTCCACTCTAGAATCATAGATAAATTAACTAAGCTGGGCATAAATCCCTACATCACTTGATGAATTGCCAACTGGCTTATTGACAGAACCCAGACTGTAAAAGTAGCCAACTCCAAATCCAGCTCCAGACAGGTGACAAGTAGAGTACCTCAGGGTTCAATCGTGGGACCACTCTTGTTTAGCATCTACTTCTCTGAAGTACAGGCCAATACTAAGGGACTCTGGCTAACAAAGTTCGCAGATGACTGCAAACTGGGAGCCATTATTGAATCCCCAAATTATGTGGATATTCTACAAAAGGGCCTTACAGAAACAGATGCCTGGTGCCAGAGCCATGGGCTCAAGCTTAATGCCAAGAAATGTATAGTTATCCCCTTTGGAAAAAAACATGTACCCATGAATTACCACATAGGTGGCAGTACACTAAACATCAAAAGTGTGATGAGAGACTTAGGGACACAGGTGGACAGTAGTCTCACTTTCGATAACCACATCGCCACAACAGTCAGGAAATCCTTCTATGTGGCACACCTCATCACTAAGAGCTTTTCATCCAGAAAAACGGACGTCATTGCCCCACTGTACTCATCCCTCCTTAGACCCATTATAGAGTATAATGGCCCATTTGGTATGTACCTCACAAGACATCTGCAACAGCTGAAAAGGCCACAGAAATACCTCACTAAAAGAATCACAGGCCTAAAGCAGATGTCATATGCTGACAGTCTAAAAAAACTACAGCTATACTCTGTGGCATATCGTCTACTCAGAGGCGATCTCTGTTTAACGTACTAGGCCATGTCAAACCCTGAGCTGTTGGACATGCTCCACTTAAAGAAATCCCAATCCCTCAGAGCCACACGCTCCAAGGATCTAAACTTTGTCATCACAATGAACAAAATATGCTGGAGGGATAGGTTCCTGACCCAGAGACTCCTCATACTCTGGAATAGATTTCCCTTATATGACAAGCAGAGCGCCTCCTTGGCCCTCTTCAAAAGGAACCTTGATGATTGGATAGGAGATAGGAAATTCACCCCGGGAATCATGTCATTCGCCCTGCTAGACAGGGGTCGAGAGAAGTAAATATTGTGGGAAGAAATATCCAGGGACTTGTTATGGCTAGGCTTGTATAGGCCCTAGGGCTGATAGCCTAGTACCAACCTATGAACCTAAGAAGAGTAAGTGTTAGAGGAAACACCTAGACTCCACACAGGAGCCCATCACCAAGGATACCAACCTTGAGGAACGTGAGGGATCCCCACAGTCACCTCCAGATGGTTTCCTTTGCGGACATCTTGGATATTTTGAAACAGAGAGGTGGATGGAAGCCTGGCAATATGTACCTGGTAGATTTTGGATCCCGACAGTCTATCCCCTGGGTGACCCTGCCCGCCAACAAGCTCATCGAGTTGATCTCTCATCCGGTGTGGGAGGCTCCAGAGTCCATTGAACCAACCTCCCAGAGAGCAAATAAAATAATAACATCACCAGAAGATAAGAAATTTTGGTCAAAAAGCGTTCCAGTAGATGCCATGTCATGGCAGCGGTCATGAAAAAAGAACTTGTGGAAGAAAGTTCTACTATTCATCTTCCTAATAAGGATTCCAGGATGATGGATAGATGTGGGAGGCATATTTTCTCTTCACCAACCTTTGACTTGAAGTCCCTGAATTATCTTTACCATTTTACCAGATTGCAAAAGGATCTGATCAAGGAGCTATCAGATACTCTCTCAGGCGCTGTGTCTGAAGAGGTACAAGAGTCGGTTACCTCCCAGCTAGACACCCTGCATGCTGTTGCAAACTCCTTCATGAGACTCATTTCGCATGCAGCCGAAGGGGCAAGTAGAGCTACAGGGCTCAGATGTCTCTGTGAGGCAGCAGGCCTGGATGTGCTAGTGCAACTTTGCTGAACCCTTTAAATCTTCAGTCTGATGTTGTCCTCTTCATTTAATTAACCTGTGGGTTTCTGTTCTGATCCTCGGAACTGACAAGCCGCATTTTTCTACAGCTTGAACTTCCTGACTTGAGCTCTTCCCTTACAGTCATAATGCTCCACTCCCGAACGTACCTCCACTCTTGTTTGCCACGCTTCGCATCAGCAGTGAGTTCCTGTGGGTGTGAGCTTCTCCAGAGAATTTTCAGTTTTTCTGTGGTAGTTTGTGAATGCCTTTACCTTCATTTCCTTCTCACATTACCTCCTGTTGGCTTTGAACTCTTTTCTCTTAGTTAGAAGTTGTAGTAAAAAAAATATTCTTCCTTCCCACCTGTTCTATCCATGATCATGTTTTTTTTTTTCTGAGTTTAGTTTTTCTTCCTTTTCTGTCCTTATTTGATATATCTGAACAAAAACCTCAAGGTTTTAAAAATGCTCTTCCTGTGGGCAGAAGATTCCTTTATCGAATGCCCACAGGGAGTGTGTTTATTGCTTCAGGCATACCCATCTTGAGGCCCCTTGCTCCATTTGTCAGGCTTTTCACCCCCAGGCTCTGGTGAACATAAGGAGTAAGCTAGCTCTTAAAGGGTTGCTTCCTCCTTCCTCCACATCAGGGGTGCCATCAACTTCAGAGGCTCACCCCCTCCTAAAAGGCCTAAGGAGTCCCGGGAGGGCAGGCATCGCTGTCCTGTCTGGTCTTCCTTGGAGCTTCCTAAGAAGGCTCCAGAGTTGTTGGAACTGACTCAATCAGCGCCAAGCTCAGTTCTGACTTCTTCCCCTCCTCCCTGGTCACCCTCTGTTGTCTTGGGGCTGAGCAATCCTTTACAGGCTCCGATTGTGTCTGCTCCCAGTTCAGTGCAGACAGGGCAGGTTCTGAGGTCCCGATCTTGCTTCCCCAAGTGATCTTCCAGATCCCTGTCATCAGCCTCCTGTAGGTCTTCCTGGAGCCAATCCTTCAAGGACATTGGCAGACTGATGAGGCAATTCTTTGAGGCCCAGATTTAGATGGAGTTTATGTTCATTCCATCCATATTTGGTTCAGCGAGGATTTCACCTTTCCAACCTTTGGCTCCTTCTCCAATCCACCCTTTGGTTTTGGAGTCTTTGGTGCCATTGGTGTCCGGTGCTGAGGTGTTGGAGCCGATAGAGATTTCCTTTTGGCCTCTGACTATTTCCCTGACCTGCTCGGCTCCTTTGACTTTGGTTCCAAGCGTGTCTCTGAGCCATAGCATCAAGGTTGGTTCCGGGAGGGGCATTGACTCAGAAGTTATCAGAGCCTTCCCTTCCCCTTGGAGCTTCGGCTTTTGAAAGCTCGACTCCAACTTCCCCTTCAGAGCAGGGGGCTTGAGCTTTCCATGAGGTGTTAGCTCTGGCGGCTTCAGCTCTAGTGGAACAGCTTTCAGTGGTTTGCAGCCCTTTGGCTCTTGAAGTGGTGGAGAGGGTTCTCTCCCAGCCATGGAGACCCTCAGCGCTTTCTGCTACAGTACCTCCCATTCTGGTTTGGTGCCTGAGTCCTCCAGTCTGCCATATGGACAGCTGGTCCCCCAAAGCCTCCGCATTCTCACCTCAGCAGAACCCCAAGCATCTTCCAATACCTTCCCAGAGCGTCCCACCAAGGAGATCCCCCAGAAGAGGCTGTGTAAAAGGAGATGCATTGATTCCCCTATGGAATCAGTAACCTTGGACACAGATTATGAGGATGGAGAAGGGTCCCCAAAGTCCCCACCTGACGACGTCTCCTTTGGAGACACTTTAGAAATCCTGTGCCAGTGGGATGGTTATACAGCCTGAAACCCTTCCTAAGAGGAATCAATGTTGTGGGAGGCTTTTCGGGTCTGGCCCATCCTCCTACTTGGGTGCCCCCCCAGCCGACCCACTTATCCAGCTAGTGTCTTTCAGGGGAAAGAACCAGATACAGTTGTGCCAATCCTGAAACGAGTGGACAAGATTCTTAGCACCCCCATGGATAAGTTGTTTTGGGCCAGGGGTACTTCTGTCGATGCCATGGTTGTTGCGGCAGCCACCAAGAAGGAGCTTGCACAGGAGAACTCCTCTGTCCATTCCCTGAATAGGGAATCCCGGGCTTTGGACAGACTTGACAAAAGAGTTTACACCTCTTCTACATTCACCTTGAGGACGTTAAACTATTTATCCCACTTCACAAGGCTACAAAGGGACTTAGTAAAGGAACTTTCTAGCTCGGCCACAGGGTCCATGTCCGCTGAGGATCAGAAAACCTTTTTGTCTAGACTGGCCACTCTACAGTCACTAGCCAAATGCATTCATGAGGTTGATTTCCCGTGCTACAGAGGGTGCCTCAAGGGTGGCCAGTTCAAGCATTGCCATCTGGTGTCATGCCTGTGTGAGGCTGTGTGATTTTGTGGAGCATTTCAAACAAACTTTTATTAACACCCTCTTTGACAGCTCCACCTTATTTGGACAAACTGTTCATGAGACTTTCTCCTGAGGTGAGAAGGATGGAAAGACCTTGTCTGCCATCGGAATATGTTTCTCTATCCCACAAAGGATCTTCTCCAGAACAAGTGTGGAAGTAGGAAAATGTGGTGTTGGAAGTTGCAGTGTCCTTTTCAGGATATTGAGGGAGAATTTTCCACCCAGTGCAGGGGGGGGGGATAATCAGAATGGAAGACACATCCCACGTGGCCAAGGGGTTCTGCAAAATCTGGGTTCACAGGAAACCTTTCAGGATAAGCCCTTTCAGCAATCCTGAACAGTTGCCCAACTGTCCTCTGTTAGAGACAGTCGGGGGATGATTCTGCTTGCATCCAGAAGCCTGAGAGGCTATCACAAGTGACAAATGGTGCTAAGGATCATATGCAGAGGATACTTCATTTCCTTTTTGGAAATTCCCAAGAGAAAACATTCCCTCCTCGATGTTCCACCCAATCAGAGGGGAGGACACGATCCATGAAAAAATTAGTCTTCCAGGAGGTTCCCCCCAATCAAGTTGGATCAGGCTTTTACTCCAGATTTATTTTAGTACCCAAAAAGACAGGAGACCTGAGACCTATTCTGGATCTAACCTATCTGAACAAACCAGCAAAGCACACGAAGTTCAGGATGGTCATAATCCAGTCCATCCTTCCTGTTTTGAATGCGAATGAGTGGATGTGCTCTGCGGACCTGAAGGACGCATACTACCGTATAAAAATGGACAAATGTTGCAGGCAATTTCTACATTTCAGGTTGGGAGCAAGTCATTACCAGTTCAGGTCTCTCCTGTTTGGTCTCACCAGAGTTTTCACCAAATGCTTGGCAGTGCATCTCAGAGTGCAGGGCTTCCAGATCTTTCCATATCTGGATGACTGGCTTCTGACAGCTCCAACCAAGCATCTGTTAATTCAAGCCAGAGACTACTTACTACAGCTAGCCCCACATTTGGGGATAACTATCAACATGCATAAATCCCAGTTGAATCTGGTTCAAGTCATAGATTTTATGGGGTTCATCTGGATACAAGGACATCCTGTGCTTATCTCACAACAGGCAGAGTAAAGAATCTGAAAGGTCATATCAGACAAATTCTAGACATACCTCATCCTCCAGCCAGTTTTGTTCTCAGGACAGTGGGTCAGTGGTGGTCATAGCTCTCCTACCCATGGATCATTTCCACATGAGGATATTGCAATGGACTTTAGTGGTTCAATGGTCACTACTCAGGAATCCTGTCAGTCTTCCCATAAAACTATCACTAGTGTGCAAAGAATCTCTGCTTTGTTGGCTTCACTCCACAGACATTACTCATGGACGTCCATTTATCCTTCCATCCCCACATGGCCACGTTGGCCACGGACGTCTCTCAACTAGGGTGGTGGAGCATTATCTATGTGTAGCAGCCCAAGGCACATGGACATCCCAGGAGTCCCAAGTTGCATGTCAGTGTCCTGGAGATGAGAGCTCCCCTTCTAGTGTTGCAGGAACTCGACAGCTTTCTTGTTGTGGAGAGTATTGCAATCCAAATTGACAACATGTCAGTAGTTTGGTCCATCAACAACCAAGGGGAGCAAGGTACTACCCCACATGTCGAGAGTCGATGAGAGTTTGGCAGTGGGTGATCTCTACCAGCTGCTTTCTGGTAGCAATGCACATTCTGGGGGAGTTCAACATATTAGCAGACCGGCTCAGTCGAGTGTTACTGACGCCTCACAAGTGGTCTCTGAAGCAGTCAACAGTAGACATGATCTTCCAGAAATGGGGTCATCCCTGCCAATCTGTTTGCAACCCCTTTCAACAACAAATGCAGTAGGTACTTTGCCTTGATCCCTCCTCAGGGGCAGTCATCCAGGGATGCGCTCTAGTCCATGCTTGGCCCTCTGGTGTTCTCTGTGCTTTTCCTTCTCTTCCTCTAATTCCCAGTTCTTACAGAAAGCCCTCAGGTTGCAGAGCAAAGTAATCCTCATCCTCCTCTTTTGGTCTCGACAAACCTGGTTCAACTTCCTTTGGTCTTATCTAGTTTGCTCTCCAGTTAGGTTGGATCTGGCCCCAGATCTGCTCTCTCGCCCATCAGGGCATCCCCATCCAGACATACAGAGCCTGAAGCTAACCTCATCATTTCTCTACTTCCAGTGATTGCAAGGTTTCCCAGGCTTTCTTCCCCTGTTCAAGAAATTTTAGTCTCCTCACATAGGTCTTCGGCATGTAAGATGTATAGAAGCAAGTGGAAAAGATTTGCTATTTGGGCTGAACAAAAACAGATGTATCTTTTTACAGCACCAGTTCTCGTACTTTACTTCTTGGCTTCTCTTATGTATGATGGAGCTAGTTATTCTACTGTCAAAGTCCAGTTAGCCACCATATCTAATTTTCACTTTGGTTTTGATTCCTTATCCCTGGCATCTTCTAAGCTCCGTGTAAACTTTCCTCAGGGGCACTTTCCTGTTACGGTCTCTGGTGAAACATCCTACTCCTCCTTGGGATATCACTATGATTTTGCAAGCCCAGGTCCATCTGCCCTTTGAGACTGCAGCTGCTGTGGATTTGAAATTTCTTTTCCTGGAAAACACTTTTTCTCATAGCTATTACGTCTGCAAGACGAGTTTCTGAACCCCAAGCCCTTTCTTCATAATTTCCATATTTGATTTCTCACAAGGATAGAGTTACCCTGTGTACTAATCCTTTGTTCTGAATATTAATCAGTCCTTTGAGCTTCCAGTCTTTTTCCCAATTATCAAAACAAAGGTGAAGGTGTTCTCCATTTGCTTGATGTTCATAGACAAATTTGTTTTTATTTACACAGAACCAAGGCCGTTATCAGTTGTTCATATCTTTTTCTGTAGCAAAAATAGGTAAATCTTTTACCAAAGTCTCTTTAGCTAGTTGGTTGAAAGACTGTATTACCTTTATTTACTCTTCCAAAAACATTCCCTTGCTAGGACAAATTAAAGACTATTCCACAATGTCCATGGCTACATTTCAGGCTTTTTGGTCTAGGGTTTCGGTTGAGGACATTTGCACTGCAGCTACTTGGTTTAATCCTCAGACATTTATTATGTATTACAAATCAGACATCATGTCCAGAAGTAGAAGTGATTTTGGCTCTGCTGTTTTCTGGAATATCCTTTCATGAGGGCCACCCTGGAGTAGTTGGTGACTGTGTCCCACTGGTTAATGAAATGAAAAGGACAATGTCAGATAAAGAAGTTATGTTCTTACCATTACGTTCCATCTGTGTTATCGATCTTTATGTCCATTAACCTTCCACCCCCCATCCCCCTGTCCAAGTGTTTGGGAAGCCTGGTGGAATGTTCAAAGGAATTTTCATTCCTTTATGTTGAGCTCTTGATAGTATTTAGATTGTAGAGTTAAATATTTTTCTATAGTGTAAATATGTTTGTGTGCTATGCCTTTGCTGGCAAACTCAGTCTGAGGTATGTTGGGGGAGCAGGGTATTATGGGTGTAAGGGAGGAGCTCGAATCAGGAAGCTCAAGCTGTAAAACAATGTGGGCGGTCAGTTCCGAGGATCAGAACCCAGACCCCACAGGTTAATGAAAATGAAGCTGGACAACACAGATGCAGCATTATGGTAAGACAATAACTTCTTCATTAATGCTCCATTTGACAGCACTTCCCTATTTGGCCCAAAAGACAGAGATACGCTGTCCAGGTGCGAGAAAAATGGGAAGACCCTTTTTGCTGTGGGCATTCATTTTTCCCAGAGGCCATATCCAAAAAATCAGAGGAACAGTGGAAAAATGTGGTTCAGAAAATCACAAGGGTCTTTTCATCAAGCACATGGTGGAAGTTCCCCCAGAGGCAGAGGGGGGAACAGTGATGGAAGACGATACCCACACAGCAGAGGGTCTCATCATCATCAAGGGTCCAGAGATTGTTCTTTGTGAAATCCTTCCAGTACTCCTGAATAAAGACCTGATTGCTCTTCTCTGGAGGCAATTGGGAGTCATCTTTCCCTGCAGCTGAGATCCTGGCTGAAAATAACAAATGGGTGCAGAGGAAACTATATACCCTTTTCCTGTCCACCTCCCCAAAACAAAAAAAAACCTCCCAGATGTTCCACTCAGTCAGAGGGAGCAAGCAGCTGTTCAGATACAAAAGCTGCTAGACCAGTGATGGCAATCCTATGACATGCGTGTCAAAGGTGATACACCATAACATTTTGGGTGACACACCAGCATTTACCAACACCTGAGTTACCAAAGAAACTGAATGAACATAAATACAAGAAAAATGTGATTCTGCACTTATCTGTTAAAACTCAGCAACAAAAAAGTCATTAATTGATGTTAATCAAATCAAATGCAATGTGTTCCATATTTTTTCAGTTCAATTTAAAATTTCTATTAAAAGTAGGGTAATTTTTTGGTGCAATGTTTTAAGCCCAATTATCAGTGCTCATATTGTTTTCTCTATTGTAAGTCACTGAGTTTTCTTTTACTTTTATAATACATAGTAGCACACATGATTGGGCTGTATTTTTTTAAATAAATGAATATGTAAAGACTTGTTTCTCTTTTGTTCAGGGGGGGGGGAGGTGACACACCAGCAGAGTCTAGATAAGCATTTTCTGAATTTTTAACACACTGAGCCCAAAAAGTTCACCATCACTGTGCTAGACAGAAGAGTCATCCAAGAAGTCCTGCCAGACCAGAGAATATCCGGTACTTACTCAAGGTTTTTTTTTTTGGTACCAAAAAAGACAGGGGACTGGAGACTAATTTTGGATCTGAGCAGATTGAACAAATCAATTCAGTGGAGCAAGTTCCGGATGGTCACAGTTCAGTCCATTCTTCCATTCGTGGAAAAGGACAATTGGATGTGCTTGATAGACATTCAGGATGCGTACTACCATATAAAGATAGATAGGTGATCCAGAAGTAATTTATACTTCTGGCTGGGAACAAGTCACTATCATTTCAGAGTACCGCCATTTGGTCTCACTACAGCCCCCAGAGTGTTCATCAAGTGTATGGCAGTAGTAACAGCTCACTTGAGACAGCAAGGATTCTGGATGTTTCCATACTTAGTTGACTGGCTTATAACTGCCCCAGCTAGGCACCTACCTCTAGAAGCAAAAGACATGGTTCTTCGAACATGTTCCTTGTTAGATATCACAGTAAATTACAAAAAGTCACACCTAGACCCCTCTCAAGAATTGGAATTCATTGGAGCAAATATAAACACAATAGAGATGGTGGCACATCTCCCATCATCAAGAGTGGTGAACATAAGAGACCAAGTCAGAAAGTTGCTACATAATTCAAGAGTATCTGCCCTAACAGTACTTCAGGCTTGGGGGTTCTATGGCAGCAGCAATAATACTAGTTCCACTAGCAAGATTCCACATGAGAGTCTTACAATGGCTTCTAGCAGTACAACTGGCTATCCTTCACCAACCCATGTCAGCCCCAATAAGAATTTCAAACACTTGCTAGAAGGATCTTTCATCGTGGATTCAATCAGTTCATCTTATGCAAGGTCACCCCTTTGTTCCCCCTCTTCCTAAGGCCACATTCATCACAGAAGCTTCCCAGATAGGGTGAGGGGGGCATTATCTGAGAAAAACAGTCCAAGGCACACGGTCTGCACAGTAGGCCAAGAGGCACATAAATGTACTGGAGATGAGAGCGGTGCTGCTAGCATTACAAGCCTTTCAAAATGCTCTCCCTCTGGGGAGAGTTGTGATTCAATCGGACAACATGTCAGTAGTCTGGTACATCAACTGTATGTCGAGAAGCGCTCAGAGAGTGGCAGTGGGCAATCTCTTCCATCTACTTTCTGGTAGCAATGCACATTCTGGGATGGTCCATTATGATAGCAGACAAGTTGAGCAGATCCATTATTATGCTTCACGAGTGACCCCTCAATCAGTAATTGGTGGAAAATGTTTTCTCCATGTGGGGCCAGCCTTACTGCGACCTTTTTCCATCTCCTCTGAACAACAAATGCAGCAGCTACTTTGCCTGATCTCCCCAAGAGGGGAGTCTCTGAGGAATGCTGTCACTCATGATTGGCCTCTTGGTCTGCTGTATGCCTTTCCACCAACTCCTTTAATTCCCACGTTTCTTCAGAAAGTGAAGAAGTTGGAGAGAAGTAATCCTCATTGCCCCGTATTGGCCTTGTCAAATCCGGTTTCCCTTTCTTTGGCCTCACCTATAGAAGAGACCATGGATTCTGGATCCAGTTCCAGATCTCCTGTCACATCTGACAGGAATTCCTCATCTGAACATCCAAAATCTCAACCTGACAGCTTGGTATCTCCATTTCCATTGATAGCCAGATAACTTATGCTCTCTTCCCTGGTTCGTCATATTCTGTTATCCTCCCATAAACTGTCTACAATGGAAGTTGTACAGCAGTAAATGGAGGAGATTTGTACATTGGTCTCAGCAAAATTATGTAGACCATTTTTAAACTCCTATCCACACTATACTAGAGTTTTTAGCACAGCTTTTTAATGAGGGTCAGCTTATTCTACAATAAAAGTGCAGCCTACTGCAATTTCTGATTTTCACAATGGATTTGACAGTTCCTCCCTCACTTCACATAAGCTATGCAAAGCATTCTTGAGAGAGAGAGGAACTCTATTACTCAGACCCCCTTATAAAGATTCTATTTGGTATTATAGAAAATTACACAGCATCCTTTTGAACCAGCGGCTACCTGTCAACTTAAATTTCTCTCTTGGAAGACCATTTTCTTGGTAGCCGTCTTGTCTGCAAGAAGAATTTCTGAGATTCAGGCCTTATCTTCCCCACTGCCATACTTGATCATCCACAAAGACAGGGTCACATTATGTGCTAATCCTTCAATCTTACTGAAGATAGTTTCAGAGAATACTATCAACTAATCCATTTATCTACCAGTTTTCTTTCCAAATTTCACCAATAAAGGTTCTGCTGTGTTTGTTAGATGTCCATAAACACCTACGTTTTTACATTCATAGAACAAAGGGCATAAGGAAACAAAGTCAGGTTGTTTGTCTCCTTCTCAGAAAATAGATTGGGTCTTCCAGTGACCAAGGTAACTCTAGCCAAATGGATTACAGACTACATGTCTTTTATTTACAAGAGGCAAGGTTTAGAACTCCCCCAAAACTGTTTGAGCTCACTCCACTAGAGACATAGCCACCTCTTCAGTTTTTTAGGCCACAGCATCCGTGAATGAGATTTATGCAGCTGCCACCTGGGTTACCCCTCATACTTTCTTTATTCATTACAAGCTGAATTTGATTTTCTAGGGGTAGTGCCTCCTTTGGTTCAATGGTTCTGAAGAATATCCTTCCATAAGGCCACCCAGGAAAAAGGTAGCTGAGGACTCTGTCCCATATGTGAGGATAAAATGAAAACTGATAACATCAGATAAACTAGTTATGTACTCACCATAGCATCCCATCTGAGTTGTCCATTTTCATTTTTTTCCTCAACAACTCACCCACCATCCCACTGTCCCTTTCATGTTTTTTGAATGAGCGAGTTGACCAAAATATTTGATTATTGACCTAAATTGGATAATTGGCATTTACATTAGCCAGGAATGGTCATAGCCTTTAAGGTGTTTTTCTATTCTAACATTTTTTTCTACTGTTATCAGCAAACAAGATCTGAAGGGATTGGGAGAGTGCTGTTGTGGGTAGGGTAGTGTGCTCGAGAGCTTTTTAGCTGTCACGAGCTATTGCAGTGGCCGAGTCGGATCTAAGGGATCAGATCTGAACCCATATGTGAGGAAAAAATGAAAATGGACAACACAGATGGAATGTTATAGTGAGTACATAACTATTTTTTGTGATTGAAGAACTTGCTTTTCCCTTCATTTATATGTGGTAACTCTGCTGCTGTTAAATTCTTCTTCTTATGAAGGACCCTCTTCTTAGTAGCCATGACTTCTGCCAAGAGAATCTCAGGATTTTCAAATATTGTGGTGTAGGGAGTCCAACAGAGTCTCCCACTAAGGCAGAGTAGAACTTGGATCCAACCCATTATGTAGCTTAAGGTGGACGGAGTGTGCTGCTTGAATCAAGCCATTCAGTTCCTTTTTCCATCCCAGCATCCAGAATACAAAGGAGTACATTCTGTGCACTCTGTGGTCACAGGCATCTGAGGCTTTAAACTTTTGTCTGTTTTTTCCTTGTTGGAAAAGCTGGGTAGAGTAGTGTCTAAACAGGCCCTGCCAAAATGGCTAACAAATGGTATCACCTTTTGTTATGATCACTATAATTAGACTATCACTGTTCATGTTAAGGCACACTCCTGAAGCACAGCTGCTCCATTAGAACCTCCTTCAGAAATGTCTCAATACAGCATGTATGTGATGAAACCACTTGGGCATCTATTCACACTTTCTCAAAGTCTTACTGTCTGATCACCACTACATCTAAGCTGAATGACCAATCAATGGACCTTTCTAAAATTGTCCTGGATCAGAGGCCTTCTCACTGTATGGTAATCTCCTGTATATTATGAGTGCATTGCAGCAATTATCCTTACAATGAACATAGCCCAGATATTTGTGGGTACTCGCTGTAACTGTGTATGGTTAAATATTAGGATTATTGTTTTTGTAAGAATTCTCACCTATCTTTTCCCAGTGCCTTCTTTCATTTGGATACTTGAATAATTAGCATTATTTCTAGAAGCTATATTGAGGGACAGTTTTTAGGTAATATGATTTTTATTTCGTCAGCATGAATTTCAAGTATATTGATGATTTTCCAATATGATAATGGAGTCATGTTATATATCTAATAATCTCACACACTTGAGTAGACATACTTGCATTTTGATCTTAATGCACAGTGACATTTTTCCTTTTATGTACAGATTCTGTAGAGCACTGTTTGACTAAGAAAGCTAGACGTTTAGACAGATTGGTTGTGGATTCTCTGCTCCATAAAAGAACTACAGATTGTTTGAGTTGCAATTCCTTTTACAACTGAGTGTTTGGTTGATGACGTTAGTGTGGAAGATTACCTTGTGCCAGTCTTGGGGGATGTCTGACTGCTTTTGAAGTTTGACCAGAAGACTGACATCTACCTGCAGTGAAGTCCCATGTTTTATGAATGAACTACAGCAGCAATCCTGTTTAAGCATTTACAGTCATGGTATTCTCACAGAACTGTATTGGGGGTAACTGACGTGTGTTTTATCATAATTCATTAAATGTATTATTAATTTTATACTGCTGCTGCTGTTGTGCTGTTTCTATTAATTGTAATATGTTTTCTTGCTCTGTGATATAAAAATAAACGTTGGAGGATGACATGCATTAATTAGACATTAGGTGTTAATTTTCTTTTATTTACAGTTTTGCTTTACAAGGCCTGTTCACTGTA